>NC_057810.1:322662594-322666443 GCF_018294505.1 Triticum aestivum | reverse complement strand
CTTCTACTTATTCTTATTATTATTATTATTATTATTATATTCTTCTTCTTCTTCTTCTTCTTCTTCTTATGACGCCCCCGATTCAATCGTACACTAATCATGCACGCAACTGTGTACGATCAAGATCAGGGACTCACGGGAATATATCACAACACAACTCTAAAACATAAATAAGTCATACAAGCATCATAATACAAGCCAGGGGCCTCGAGGGCTCGAATACAAGTGCTCGATCATAGACGAGTCAGCGGAAGCAACAATATCTGAGTACAGACATAAGTTAAACAAGTTTGCCTTAAAAAGGCTAGCAAAAACTGGGATACAGATCGAAAGAGGCGCAAGCCTCCTGCCTGGGATCCTCCTAAACTACTCATGGTCATCGTCAGCAGCCTGCACGTAGTAGTAGGCACCTCCTATGTAGTAGGAGTCATCGTCGACGGTGGCGTCTAGCTCCAGGGCTCCAGCATTTGGTTGTGACAACCAGGTAGAAGGGAAAAGGGGAAAAGAGGGAGAAAAGCAACCGTGAGTACTCATCCAAAGTACTCGCAAACAAGGAGCTACACTACATATGCATGGGTATATGTGTAAGGAGGCAATATGAGTGGACTGAACTGCAGAATGCCAGAATAAGAGGGGGATAGCTAGTCCTATCGAAGACTACGCTTCTGGCAGCCTCCATCTTGCAGCATGTAGAAGAGAGTAGATTGAAGTCCTCCAAGTAGCATCGCATAGCATAATCCTACCCGGCGATCCTCCCCTCGTCGCCCTGTGGAAAAGCGATCACCGGGTTGTATCTGGCACTTGGAAGGGTGTGTTTTATTAAGTATCCAGTTCTAGTTGTCATAAGGTCAAGGTACAACTCCAAGTCGTCCTGTTACCGAAGATCACGGCTATTCGAATAGATTAACTTCCCTGTAGGGGTGCACCACATAACCCAACACGCTCGATCCCATTTGGCCAGACACACTTTCCTGGGTCATGCCCGGCCTCGGAAGATCAACACGTCGCAGCCCCACCTAGGCACAACAGAGAGGTCAGCACGTCGGTCTAAATCCTATGCATGCAGGGGTCTGGGCCCATCGCCCATTGCACACCTGCACGTCGCGAGGGTGGCCGAAAGCAGACCTAGCCTCCCTTATACAAGAGTAGGCATTCCAGTCCAATCCGGCGCGCGCTGCTCCGTCGCTGACGTCAAGAAGGCTTCGGCTGATACCACGACGTCGAGTGCCCATAACTGTTCCCGTGTAGTTGGTTAGTGCGTATAGGCCAGTGGCCAGACTCAGATCAAATACCAAGATCTTGTTAAGCATGTTAATTGATGTAACCGCGGACACCGACCAGGGCCAGGCCCACCTCTCGCCTAGGTGGTCTCAACCTGCCCTGTCGCTTCGCCACAAAGTAACAGTCGAGGGCCGTCGGGAACCCAGGCCCACCTCTACCGGGATGGAGCCACCTGTCCTTTCAGCCCCCTTATCTGAATCACTTGCGGGTACTCAACGAGCTGACCCGACTTTAGTCACCATCTGTATAGTATGTATATATGAATAGTATATACCCGTGATCACCTCCCAAGTGATCACGGCCCAATAGTATAGCAAGGCAGACTGACAAGAATAATCGTAGTCGAACTGGGGGTCGTCGGCAGTCTCGGGGTCTACCGGAAAGAAGTAATGGAGGGGGAACAAAATAAATAACTGAGCAATCAAAGTATCACAAAGCGTAGCATGGTAATACGGCGGTGCTAGAGGTGACCTAACGCAGTAGGAGGTGATATCGGTGAAGGGGGGGAAACATCCGGGAAAGTATCCCCGGTGTTTCACGTTTTCAGACAGATGAACCGGAGGGGGAAAGTTGCATGTTCGCTATGCTAGGGATGTTTGGCGGACGAATAGGCTACGTAACCGGATTTGTCTCGTCGTTCTGAGCAACTTTCATGTATAAAGTTTTTTCATCCGAGCTACGGTTTATTTTCCATGATTTATCAAAGTTTTAGGCATTTTTGAAATTTATTTAATTATTTAAATCAAACATTATCCAGAATAATAAAAGGTGATGTCAGCATGACATAACCGTGACATCAGCAGGTCAAACCCAGCTGACCAGAGTCAAACCTGGCCAGTGGGACCCATCTGTCATAGACAGTGGGTTAAACAGAGTTAAAAACTAATCTAAACATAGTTAGTTAAACTACTGGGCCCACCCGCCAGTGTCTAATTAGGTTAACTAAATTAGCTTAATTTATTTCTCTAATTAGGTTTGTGTGGGCCCCATTTGTCAGTTGCACGGGCTGGTCCAGTCAGCATGGTTGACCGGGTCAATAGGTCGGCCGGGCCCCTGGGGCCCATGGGTCAGTGACCCAGGGGGTGGCCCCGGTCGGCCAGGTCAGCGGTGGCGTCGGAGCTAGCCCCGGCGACCAAATCCGTGGCAGAGGGCACGACCCTGCACCGGGATTCGCCGTCCGGCAGCCAAATTGGGCGCGGGCGGGCGTGTTCGAATGGGGAGAGTGCGGCGCATCGCGTGGGAGCACTGGGAGGAGCTGAGGCCGCCGGAGTTGGTGCCAGCGTTGAGCAGTGGCGGTGGCCGGAGTCGGGCGCCGCCGCAACTGGGGCTAGGGGCAGGGCAAATGTAGCGGGCAGGCTCGCCGGGTTCCTGGGGGTGCCACGAGTACGGTGTGATGCTCGGACGCGAGTTGCGCAGGCAGCGGCCACGACGGCAAAGCAAGGCGGCGGCGATGAGCGTCGGTAATGGTGGAGCTAGCAGCAACAGCAACCAATCGAGGGAGAGGACGGAGGGGGAACGCGGTGCTGCTCACATCGATGACGGGGAGTTGCTCGGGGAGGCGCGGGGTGCAGTGGAGGTGCTGGAATCATCAACGGCGATGGCGGTGGAGGTCGAGGAGGGTGACGATGGTGCGAGCATCAACGAGGTGGCCTCCCATCTCCGATCCAATGGTGAGGTAGAAGAAGGCGTGGCTGGCGGAGCTCCTGGGCATCCTCCGATGGCGCGGGGAGGCCGATGACCGCGTCTACGGCGGCGGCATGGCGACGGCAGCATCGGCGAGCTCGGGCATGTGGGAGAGGGGCGGAGAGAGGGGGGTCTGGAGGGAAGCTAGGGTTCGACCGGGGCAGGGGTGCCCTTATAGGTCGACGGGGGCGACGGGGACGGCCGCGGGATGGCCGACACGTGGCCATCCGCGCCATGGACGCAGGTGCGGCGTCCACCGCAACGATGAACAGGGGGAGGAAGGGGATGGCGTGGGGTTGGGCCAGCTCAGCTAGTTGGGCCGGCACTATGCACTAGGCCTAGTGCACAATGTCCCCTTTTCCTTTTCTTAAACCTTTTCATTTTCTTCTTATTTGTTTATGACTTTATTTTTAGTTTCTTTTATTTTAGTTTTTTACAATTTCCAGGTTGGCCTCCAAATTAGTATCATCAATACAGGCCACTTCCAAACCTAGTTTGGACCCAAGTAAATTAGTTTAATAATTTTATAATTTCAAAGGCAATTAAATTACCATTTTAGTCACTATTCTTAATTAGTCTAGGGCATTTAAACATTTTGAAAAAGGTTGGTTCCACCATCAAAATTAGTTAGGGATTATTTTTCACAAGATGAACATTTTAGTTTTAAATTTTTGAAAACCTTTACCGTTTGACTTGATTTGAATTTAAAATTTGAATCTGTTTCGAATCAACGCGAGTTTATCAACAGCAACCGAGGTGACGTGGCATCATTAGTAGCGGTTCACTGTAGCTTAATTATCCGGGCGTCACACTTCTTCTTCTTCTTCTTCTTCTTCTTCTTCTTCTTCTTCTTCTTCTTCTTCTTCTTCTTCTTCTTCTTCTTAT
>NC_057810.1:322649822-322662494 GCF_018294505.1 Triticum aestivum | reverse complement strand
TTATTATTATTATTATTATTATTATTGTCGGTGTACTAGAATAGGGGTACCCTAGTATCCCGAAGTTGTGCACGAGCAGTTGCAGCACCCCGCGGCAAGGCTTGCCGGGCGACCGCCAAGGTCCTCCGTGGTTCCTTTGGAGCCATTCAAGAACAAAGTGTTCAAGTCAAGGAGACAAGGCCCCGGCAAGAGGAGCTTGCCGGGAAGGCCAACCAAGGCATTTCAAGGAACTTGCCGCGACGCGCCGCGCGTCTCGGCAAGGCCCGGTGAGCGACAAGCTTCCGGGCCCGACAAGGCAACGACCGCGGCAAGGTACTTGCCGCGGCAAGCGGTCACTCTGTGCCCACGCTCCAGCGCATCCACCAACGTGTCGCCCTGGGGGCCTTTCCAGGCGCGCATGGCGGAAGGCTGTGCAGCCAGCGGTGCGCAGTGGCATGCGATGCTGACAAGATCGCCATCGTGGCAGGCGGTGGCGCCCCCGAAGGTCCCTTTTTGCACTGTTTGGGTGACGCAGACGGGCATTTACTGCCCTTGTCCCTTGCCGTCAGGGTTAGGTAGGATACACTGTACAGGTAACTGTACCAACCACCTCTCTTTTTACATTTTTGCCCTCGTCTACGTTGCCACCTGTCGGTGACCCCTTTAGCGTATAAAAGGAGGCCTATGCGCAACGTAGAGGGGGGTTCGGATCATTCAGAAGCCAGAAAAACACTTAGCTCTCTCTCGAGCAAGAACATAATACAATCAGACAAGCAGCAGTAGGAGTATTATCTCTCCGGAGAGCTCCGAAGCTGGGTAAACTGCTCGCGTGCTTCACCTCGATCCGCTCTTCGTGCGACCTCCGGCCCCCGACGAACCGAAAGGGGCTCGGTCCGCCGGTCCCATAGGTGTTCGTGGATCAGTGTCCCCGACATCTTTGGCGCGCTAGGTAGGGGGCGTCGAGGTTGTGTGAACCTGATCCGGCGTTCACACGAGCTAGATCTTCATTTTCTTCATCAACATGCCACCGAAGAAGAAGGCTTCGGAGGCAGCTGTTCCGTCCACGTCGATCCCACCGCCACCGGAGCAAACGGGTGGTGGGGTAGACGCCGGCGGAAGGACGGACGTCGACGAGGAAGCTCACGATGCTGCCAGGTCCAAGGGCAAGGCGGCACAGACCTCGACGTCCGTGCTTGTTCCGCGCCCGTCTCAGGAGGCGCAGGACCGACAACGTCATGGTACTCGCAGTACCATACGTTTGTTGGGCCAAGATCAAGCTGGTGGATCCCGGGGCGCTCAAGACCAGCATGCACACCAACGTGCTGGCACGAGCGAGACACGATCGCCTGGGCGGGATACTGCTCCTTCTAACATAGTTGGAAGTCCGAGCACATCCCGTTCCTCGCGCCGTCCGCCACTGCCACCCACCACTCCGGCAGAAGCTTTGGCGCGAGCTCAACTGCTCCTGGATTACCCTCCGACGTCGGACAAGATCGACGAATGGAGGGCCACCATTCAGAGTCTCATCGGCTACGCCAACGGCGACACTCCACGGCAGCCGAGCACGTCGCTGCCGCGGCAGGGTTGCCAGGCGCGAGCCGGTGGCGACGAAACCGGTGGGGGTGCAACCACCATGCAATCTCCACCCCGAAGGCCAAGATCGCCGACTCGCCGGATCCACCTCGATAGCAACTCCACCGCATCATCGGATCCACGAGCTCGTCGCGATCAGCGCCAAGTTCTTCACGATCGACAGCAAGAAGACACTCGTACTCGTATCGAGCGCCAAAGAGAAGCGCGACGTCAATCCGACAAGCGCGCTGGGCCTTCTGTTGACATGCATGCGCCAGGGGAACCAAGCGACCTGCCGTACGCGGTAGGTTGCCCTGTGTTCACTCGTGAGCTGCGGCAAGTCCAGTGGCCCAGCATGAAGAACTTCAAGCCAGACGTACCGGAGAAGTACGACGGCAAGACGCATCCGTCGGAGTTCCTCAGCATCTACACCATTGCGGTGCAGGCTGCCGGGGGACGTGACGACAAGATCCTTGCCAACTACTTCCTGCTGGTGCTGAAGCCCAACGTCAGATCCTGGCTCATGCACTTGCCGGACAACTCCATATCCTCTTGGGCCGATCTATGCCATCAGTTTGTCGGCGCCTTCACGGGCGGCCACAAGCCTCATGGCCAAGAGAGTGACCTTCATCTGCTCGCCCAGAAGGAAGGAGAGCCCCTGCATAAGTACATTCAAAGATTCAGTAGCGTACAACACAACATCCCAGATGTCCACCCTGCCGCGGTGATCAGCGCGTTCCACCAGAACGTGCGGAACCGCATGATGCGGGAGGAGATGGCGATGTGCAAGATCAGAGACGTCAGCGAGCTATATGCCCTGGCCGACAAGTGTGCACGTGCTGAGGAAGGGAGGAGACTCCCCGGAGAGAATGTAGGAGCAGGAGGATCTGACAGTGAGGATGCTGCCCCGGCAAAGAAAAACCGGCGGCGGAACAACAGGAAGAGGAAAGGCAAAGAGGTGCTAGTCGTCGAGCAGTCCGGCAACAGAGGTGGCGCCAAGAAAGCCAAAGCGGGTGGCTCCGGCAAGGAGACTGCCACAGAGGCTGTGGCAGCCGCCAACAAGCAGGACGACACCAACAAGCAGTACTGCAAGATCCACCGCACCAAGGGCCATGACCTCCAGAGCTGCAAGAAGGTCGAGCAGCTTGTTGAGCAGCAGAAGGCTGAATACGAGCGACGCGACAAGGAGAAAGCCCAGGAAGGTGCTGGAGGATCTGGCAAGAAACATCCCGGCCGAGGAGGACGCCGCAGCAAGGCCAAGCAGCGGCAAGGAGACAGACCTCCCCGAGGCCGCGACAAGGATGAAGACGACGACAACAAAGATATGGATGATGACGAGACCGATGAGCAGGAGTTCCAAAAAGCCACAGAGGTCTTGTGCGTTGACGGCGGTGCTTCTCTGCATACTTCGCACCGCCAGCTCAAGCAGTGGGTGCTGGAAGTTAATGCAGCAAAACCACCCGTCGAGTCACGCAAGCCTCTGAAGTGGTCCAGCACGCCTATCATCTTTGATATTGAGGACCACCCTGATCGCATAACTGCGGTCGGGTGCTTGCCGGTGTTGGTTTCACCAACTATCCACAACCTCAAAGTCACTAAGATGTTAGTTGACGGCGGGGCCGGCTTGAACCTGATCTCCTCCGCGGTGCTCCAGAAACTCCAGATCCCTGACAGCGAGCTCGAAGAGACCGTCACGTTTCAAGGAATCAACCCGGGAAGGAGCAAGCCGAAGGAAAAGATCACGTTGCCGGTAACATTTGGCAGCGAGTTGAACTTCAGGACTGAGAGGGTCACTTTTGACGTTGCTGACTTCCCATTGCCTTACAATGGGATACTTGGCCGTCCAGCGCTCGCCAAGTTCATGGCAGCCTCTCACTATGCATACAACGTACTGAAGATGCCAGGCCCGATAAGTGTCATCTCTGTCCCTGGCAACAAGAAGGATGCTCTTATCTGCGCCGACAAGATCTACCGGGAAGCAGCTGCCGCAACCGATCACAAATCACTTGCCGTTGAAGCTCCCGGGGGGAAGAAGAAGACCAAGTCCGGCAAGAGCTCTGATGCCCACTCCGGCAAGCACACCTCTTCGGAGTGCTGCGCTACCGTCGAGGACGCACCATCGAGCTCCACCGGCAAGTGTAAGAAGGCAATGGCAGCTCCACCTGAGACCAAGAAGGTGTCCACCAAGGAGGACGGCACTGGTGGTACTTTCACCATCAGTGCCACTCTCGACCCCAAATAGGAAAGCGCGCTCGTTGCTTTCCTGCGGGCGAACGTCGATGTGTTTGCATGGCAACCGTCTGACATCCCCGGTGTTCCCAGGAAAGTAATTGAGCACCACCTGGCCGTCTGTCCTCACGCGCGGCCCGTCAAGCAGAAAGTCAGGAAGCAGGCAGTGGAGTGCCAAGAATTCATTGCAGAAGAGATCAAGAAATTGGAAGCAGCAGGCCTTGTCAGAGGAGTGCTCCATCCCACGTGGTTGGCCAATCCTGTTGTTGTGCGCAAGGCTAACGGGAAATGGAGGCTTTGTATCGACTTTACCGATGTCAATAAAGCTTGTCCCAAAGACCCATTTCCCTTGCCGCGCATTGACCAGATTGTTGACTCCACGGCTGGATGTGATTTGCTTTCATTTCTTGATGCATACTCAGGATACCATCAGATCTTCATGGCAGAAGAGGATGAGGAGAAGACCGCATTCATTACCCCGTGTGGCACGTACTGTTTCGTACGGATGCCCTTCGGTTTAAAGAATGCTGGTTCAACATTCGCAAGGGTAGTCCATCATGCTTTTGAGCCGCAGATGCACAGAAATGTGGAAGCCTACATGGATGACATAGTGGTCAAGAGCAAGGACAGGGCGACCCTGATTCAAGATTTAGACAAAACATTTGCAAATCTGTGCAAGATCAACCTCAAGCTTAACCCCGAGAAGTGCGTGTTTGGAGTCCCCTCCGGCAAGCTTCTCGGGTTCTTTGTGTCTCAGCAGGGAATTGAAGCCAATCCCGACAAGATCAAGGCCATTGAGCAGATTGAAGCACCAAAGCGCGTCAAGGATGTGCGAAGGCTTGCCGGTTGCGTGGCTGCTCTCAGCAGGTTTATCTCTAGATCTACTGAGCGTGCCCTGCCATTTTTCAAAATATTGAAAAAGGCAGGTCCAATGAAATGGACTCCGGAGGCGGAGGCTGCGCTGCAGGACTTGAAGAGATACCTGTCCTCCACTCCAACACTTGTCGCACCTAAACCACAAGAGAAGTTGCTGTTGTATATAGAGGCAACCAATCAAGTGGTTAGTGCTGCGTTAGTGGCGGAGAGGGAGGCGGATGATGAGCCAGCAACCATGGCAGATGCATCCAGCGACAAGCAGGGGGCTTCACCGACAAGCTCTGGTCCGGCAAGCTTTGGTCCCGACAAGGATGGATCTGCACAAGAGCATGAGAAGATGCAGAAGAGAATGGTGCAGTGCCCAGTTTACTTTGTCAGTTCCCTTCTGTAGGGGGCTAGGTCAAGGTACTCTGGTGTGCAGAAATTGCTTTTCGGCCTCCTCATGGCCTCGAGAAAGCTGCACCATTACTTCCAAGCACATGAGATCACAATCGTCACTCGTTTTCCGCTGAAGAGGATACTGCAAAACCCAGAAGCAACAAGCAGGATTGTCGAGTGGGCACTGGAACTGTCAAGCTTTGGCCTCAAGTTTGAGAGCACTTCAACTATCCAAAGCAGAGCATTGGCAGAATTCATAGCAGAATGGACGCCAACACCAGATGAAGAAACTCCAGAGACGAGCATCCCCGTCAAGGAAGCGAGCAAAGAGTGGCTGATGTACTTTGACGGTGCCTTCTCGCTGCAAGGCGCCGGTGCGGGCGTGCTGCTTGTTGCACCCACCGGAGAGCACCTCAAGTACGTAGTCCAGATGCACTTTCCCAAGGAGCAAGCAACGAACAATACTGCAGAATATGAAGGTTTGCTTGCCGGTCTCAGGATCGCAGCAGACCTTGGGATCAAGAAGCTCATTGTCAGGGTGACTCACAGCTTGTCGTCCGCCAAGTGAACAAGAGTTATCAGAGTCCGTTGATGGAAGCTTATGTTGATGAAGTGAGAAAGCTAGAAGAACACTTTGACGGCCTACAGATGGAGCATGTTCCGAGAGCTCAGAACGACATTGCAGATGGCCTGTCAAAGTGCGCCGCACTGAAGTTACCTGTGGAACTAGGGATCTTTGTGCTCAAGCTGACTCAGCCATCCGTAGCGCCATCAACTGGACAGAGCAAGAAGAGAAAGTTGATTTCTGGTGACTATTTTCCGGCAGAGCTCCCTGAAGCCGCCACCAAGAAGGTCCCCAAGATCAACGCCAAGGGTGCTGAGGAGCAGTCTGCTCCGGCAAGCCTTATGGTTTGTTCCATCGTAGCAGACGCTCCCGACAAGCTTTGCTCCGGCAAGCTTGCCGGGGAACATCAAGCTCCGGTTGAGCCGCAAGTTCTTGCCGTAGAAGCGGATGTTCCCGCAGCAGCAGATGTGCCTTTAGTCCTTGTTGTCGAGCCGCAAGCTCCAACATGGGCACAACAGATTGTCCGTTTCCTTCAGACAGGAGAACTTCCCGAAGAGCAAGAAGAAGCGGAAAAAGTAGCCCGGCAGTCAAGTATGTACCAGTTTGTCGACAACACACTGTACAGAAGAAGACTCAACGGTGTGAAATTGAAGTGTATTTGCCGGGAAGACGGACAAAAGCTGTTGGCAGAGATACACGGAGGCATATGTGGTCACCACATTAGCGCAAGGGCACTTGCCGGCAAGGCATTCCGGCAAGGCTTCTTTTGGCCGACAGCACTCCAGGATGCAACTGCACAAGTAACCAAGTGTGAAGCGTGCCAGTTCCATTCCAAACAGATACACCAGCCAGCTCAAGCACTCCAGACGATCCCTTTATCTTGGCCATTTTCGCCTCGAGTGCTCACTTATGATGAGCTTGAGCAAGAGCAGCTGCGACAAGATGACACGCTGCTCCTCGAGGAGGATCGTCTTCAGGCTGCTGTATGAGCTGCTCGATACCAGCAAGCTTTGCGCCGCTACCATAGCCGCAAAGTTAATGCCAGAAGCTTCGAGGAAGGCGACCTTGTTCTTCAGTGCGTTCAGTCCGCCAAGAATTCCAACAAGTTGACGCTGAAGTGGGAAGGCCCTTACCAGGTGAAACGAGTCACTAGGCCTGGCGCTGTCCGCCTTGAGACCGAAGATGGCACTCCGGTGAGCAATTCCTGGAACATTGAGCATCTTCGTAAGTTTTACCCGTAGGGCGCGGTTGCCGGAACCCGTTCCGGCAACCACCTTTTGTACGAGTCTTGCCGATGTTGCATGTAATCCTCTGTACAAAGCCGGGCGCAGATCCCGTGCATAAGTAAAGCTCATGTGCTCCGCACATCTTGTCAAATTCATGCATTACATTCGTTCTTGCATGCATTATCTGACACCTTATGCAGCACCAATCCCCGGTAAGCGATAACGAGCCGTAAGGCTCCATATCGTTATTTTCTCTTCTTTCTTTTTCTCAAAGGAAGGAAGATTCCCAAGGAAGATTCCCTCGCGCACAAGTTTGCCGGGGGGGGAGGAGAAGATAATGATGTGGAACAGGCGTCATTCAAGAAAGTTTCGCCTTAACGGAAACCTTGCCGGGAAGCAAACGACAGAAAAAACGACAGAAAAGCTAAGTTGCCAAAGTTTGAGCAATTAGTTTTAATTTTTAAGTTATTTTCCTCGAACGACCGGACTTTGTATGGAAAACCTGTGCGCGGAGGAACCAACTCGTAGCTAGTTGCGCCCTTACTTTGTTTCGAGTCCGCTCAACAACTTAAGTGTGCTGCAACTAGTCGCGACAAGGTTTCTTGTCGGAAGCGGCACCGCCAGCAGGCTGCTGACGTCCCGCACTCAGCGCTCGCGGCTCGGGCGCCTGCGCCGACAAGTTCCCTAAAAGCGTAGGGTAAAAACATACAAAGGAAGGAATCTAGTAAAGGAAATAACATAGCAGTCGATACCAGAAATAGAGTTATATTACAAGATAACTTGTCGCAGCTCTAACAGACTGTTTTCATAACATGATTAGCAGCGGCAAGGGAAAAGAAGAAACGGGTGGCCTAATCTACGCGATCGCCCTCAACCCTCCTGATCTCGCTCACCTTGTCCACAATGGGTGCGACAAGGGCCTTGAGCGCTTCCCGATCGGCATCCGGCGGCAAGGATTTGAGGACGTTGGTGAGGTTGAGGCCTGGATTGCGGAAGGCCACCTTCATCAGCACCTTCTGGAGAGCTCCTGCACAGATCTTGCGCGACTCGTCGGCCAGCTGCTTGGGGATCTTCTCCCGGAGTCGCTGGAGTGCCGTCGCCACGCCCTTGAAGAACAAGCTGAGCTTGGCGCTGGGTTGGAGATGCTCGTCGGAAGAATACCTGAAGTCCTCCATCCCCAGCTGCGCCAGCTCCCCGTCGATGACTGCAGCGATATTCACCAGACCCTCGGTCCAGTGCTCCACTGTCTCCCTAAATGAGTTCTGGGTAACGGCGATGCTCGCCAGCAGCGCCTCGTCGGCCTTGATCTTCTCCGACAAAGTCTTCTCTCGCTCCTTGGCGCCGTCCAGCGTCTGAGTCAGCGTAGCCAGCTTCAACTCGAGATCCGCGTTGGAGTCCTTGGCGGCGCTGAGCTCCTTGCTCCTCTCAGCAAGAAGACCCTGCAGCTCACCATGGGCGTCAGCATCCTTCTCGTGCTCACGCTTGAGCGCGGCAAGCTCCTCGCCGCTCGTCTTGAGGCTGGCCTCCAACTGCATCACCCTCGTCTCCAGCTCCTTCTTGGCGGCCTCTGCAGTTGCGACAGCATCCCTTGCTTCTTTGAGAGCCCCGCCAAGTGTTTCCTCGCGCGCGACGAGCTCCTCCTCGTAGCTGTCAAGATTGGCCTTCCGCTGCACCAACTCGCCTTCTCGCGCGGACTGCTTCTCGGCAGCAAGCCTTTGTTCTTCCTCAGCTTCGGCCTTCTCGAGAAGGAAGGCCGTACGCTCCTCGGCGAGTCGCTCCCGCTCCTGTGCGAGGGACCGGAGAGCTTCCTGGTTGAGGCCCCGGAGCTCCTCTACGCGCTTCTCCATATCCACTCCCGCCTTCGTGACAAGTGCTTCCCGGGAAGCCAGCTTGGCTTGTTGGGCGCGGTAGAGTGACAGCAGCTTCCGCAGAGCTGCTCCTCCTCAGGCTCGCCACTGCTGCTGCTTGGCGCATCGACCAACGACAGCCCAGCGGAGGCGAGCAGCTCCTCATTGAAAGTTTCTCCTTCGACCGGCGCCCTGTAGCTTGACGCCCAGGGAAGCTTGATGAAGATACCGTCGCCGGCCTTCAAGTAGGCGTCGGGCTGGGGCTCTTCGGAGCCTGGCTCCACGGCAGCGGCGGAGGGATCGACGGTCGGCGCAGCGCCTGGTGCTCCTGCAGCCTCAGGGCCATCAGTGCGATCGCCTGACCCCTCGCCAGCTTCTGCGGCGGCAGCCTTGGCGGCCTCTTCGCCGGCGGGCTCATCAGCACCGACCCCTTCTTCGTTGGCGGCGGCGTCGTCGTTGCTTCCACGCGTGCCTTCCTCACCGGCGTCCTCAGTCTCCATTGGCTCCACAGCAGATGGATCTGAAGAACGAAGAAGGGAGAAAAATCAAGCAAAAATCCAAGAAAGGGAATTCAGAAGATCGAAGAACCCAAGGGAAGTTTTTGGACAAGTGGATTACCTGTACCAAGATTTGTAGTTGCGGTCTCAGTCGCCGCAGGATCATTGGAGCTGTCCCTTGCCGGAGAGCTGCCCCTTGCCGGAGAGTTCTCCCTTGCCGGAAAGCGCTCCCTTGCCGGGGACTCCTCCCTTGGCGGCATAGTCGAAGCAGATGGCACCTCGGGACCAGCTTCCGGGCGCTCCTGGTGAGGCTGTTCTGCTCCTACACAAATCAACAATCAAGATGTCAGTAGAGGAAAGAGCACCCATGCGCACCTGACAGCGGGAAGTGAACTATAAACTTATGCTGGGGGCTGCGCTCGGGGTTGCTTTGGGGAGTAGTTGTCGGGTCCATCAAGGTGGTCTCGGACCCACCCCCTACTGACACGGTGGGGTCATCCTCGATGACGATCACCGCGGCCTTGGCTCTCTTCGCCGTTCTCTGGGCCAGCTCCTGAAAAGGAATGGATTCAGATCGAAGCAAGTCAGATACAAGATTGAAGAACGACAAGAATTGGAGGACTACGAGGACAGCAAGGGGATCTTACTCTTCTTCTTCATCGTCGGAGCTGAGCATGGAGAGATCGAAGTCCGGCTTGCCTCCGGTGCGACGAGGCGGAGGAGTAGGCTCCCTCGCCCGCTTGGCAAGAGCAGTGGTGGTGGATCGGGAAGACTCCGCTCCAGTTGCCGCAGCAGCGTGAGGCGCTCCCGCGGCAACGGTACTCGCCGCGGTAGAGCGTGTCGCACGGCTGGGCGGCTGTTGGCTCGTTTGCCGCCCCGCTACATCCCCGGCCCTGCGGAGACACCTTCTTGGCGGGGCCGGGGGCTCCGCCTGCGGCAAGCTGTCTGAGGGCTCGGGCTCTTCCTCGCCGGGCTCGCTCGGCTCAGCTTCAGGGCCGGCAAAATCTTCCTCGCCGGCAAAATCCTCGCACTCGGCAAGGCTTGCCGCCTCTGCTGCCTCTGCCTCCTCCACGGTGAACCCGGACGTGCCCGCGACAGCTGCTGCCGCAGCCTCTTCCGCCCTAGTGGCAATGCGCTGCAGCTCCTCGTTGGTAGTATCACGGGTGAGGCTTTTCTGTTCGTCGGCGCGTACCGGCACTTCTACCAAGTCGTCGAAGAACGCTTGCACGACATCATCCGCGGGTTCTTGCCAAGTTGGGGAGATTCCGTGTGAATCGCACAACGGCATCATCGCGCGGATCCGGTCAAGCGACGAATTGTTGCACAGCGGAACGACGCTCCTCGGCAGCGTGAATGGATGTTGGGGATCTCATTTGAACAACTCCAGGAGCATCGCATCCAGCTCCAGGACGGTGAAATTGAAGTTGAGGCCCGGCCGCAGCCTCATGATGTCCGCCGAGTTCTTGAACTCCCAGGCGGGCCTCCCCCTCTCCTGCAGGGGGGCGATGCGGCGGCGAAGGAAATCTGCGCCGACAGCGCCTATGGTGAGCCCGGCAAGCCTGAGGCGAAGGATCCTGGTGATGGCGATCTTCAGCCTCTCGTCTTCCGGGGCCACGTTGCTCCAATCATTACCGCGCACTATGGGGGCTTGGCGCAGGGCAGTGAACGGCTGCGGGTTCTCCTCGATGATCCAACACCACTCCGCTCTCCACTCCTCCCACTTGCTGCGGAGCTCACCCTCCAGATACGCCTCCTTCTTGCCGACTCTCGAGATCCAGGCGATCCCTCTGGCAAGCGGCTCTCCTCTCTCGACCCGAGGCATGAAGAAGTGGCGGAAAAGGACTACGTTGGGGTGGACTCCGACAAAGTTTTCGCACAAATGTGCGAAAACTGCCATGGTCAGAACGGCGTTGGGGGTGAAATCAAGGAGGCGGAGCCCGTATGTGTTCATTATGTCACAGAAGAACTCCGAGAAGGGCGGGCAGAGCCCGCAATAGAAGAACAGCGCGAAGAATGGGTACCCGTTTGGAGCCAGTTCCGAAGCGGTGGCTGGGAGTACCCTCGTGCGCGGATGCGCTCGCGTCTCCGTCGACCAGAAGAGGTAGTAGTACTCCCTCAGCTCATCCGTGCCGAGCTGGGGGGAGAAGATCGCCCGCTCCTTCCGCAGCGCCGTGAGCCGCTGCGCCTCGGCCGACTTCACGCCCTTCCCCTTGTCGGCTTTTGGAGCCATGGCGAAGGTGGTGGGGGAGATCGGCGGCGTTGGTGATGCTGGTGGCAATGGGGGGCGGAGCGCTGCTCTCTCTTGACTTGGAGAAGAAGGGGGGAGCGGCGGAGGTTTGTGAAGATGGAGTAGTAGCAACCAGCGAGGGGGGACGAACTGCCCCTGTTTCCCCTGCTTATAAAGAGGGAGGGGGCGGACGTTTCGCCCTTCCGAATAAAGAAACCACCCACGATCCCTCCCACGACGCCGCATTCGACGCGTGTCGTTAGGGAGGGCGCGATGGATACGGAGTCAGATACGGCGTAACCCAGGCCGCGTGTGCCCGTGCCCTGTTTTGGGCCTGGCCCAACAGCGTTCGGCACTGTGTATGGCCCAGGCCCGGGGGCTCCTGTCGGTGTACTAGAATAGTGGTACCCTAGTATCCCGAACTTGTGCACGGGCAGTTGCAGCACCCCGCGGCAAGGCTTGCCGGGCGACCGCCAAGGTCCTCCGTGGTTCCTTTGGAGCCATTCAAGAACAAAGTGTTCAAGTCAAGGAGACAAGGCCCCGGCAAGAGGAGCTTGCCGGGAAGGCCAACCAAGGCATTTCAAGGAACTTGCCGCGACGCGCCGCGCGTCCCGGCAAGGCCCGGTGAGCGACAAGCTTCCGGGCCCGACAAGGCAACGACCGCGGCAAGGTACTTGCCGCGGCAAGCGGTCACTCTATGCCCACGCTCCAGCGCATCCCCCAACGTGTCGCCCTGGGGGCCTTTCCAGGCGCGCATGGCGGAAGGCTGTGCAGCCAGCGGTGCGCAGTGGCATGCGATGCTGACAAGATCGCCATCGTGGCAGGCAGTGGCGCCCCTGACGGTCCCTTTTTGCACTGTTTGGGCGACGCAGACGGGCATTTACTGCCCTTGTCCCCTGCCGTCAGGGTTAGGTAGGATACACTGTACAGGTAGCTGTACCAACCACCTCTCTTTTTACATTTTTTTCCCTCGTCTACGTTGCCACCTGTCGGTGACCCCTTTAACATATAAAAGGAGGCCCATGCGCAACGTAGAGGGGGGTTCGGATCATTCGGAAGCCAGAAAAACACTTAGCTCTCTCTCTCGAGCAAGAACATAACATAATCAGACAAGCAGCAGTAGGAGTATTATCTCTCCGGAGAGCTCCGAAGCTGGGTAAACTGCTCGTGTGCTTCACCTCGATCCGCTCTTCGTGTGACCTCCGCCCCCCGCCGAACCGAAAGGGGCTCGGTCCGCCGGTCCCATAGGTGTTCGTGGATCAGTTTCCCCGACAAT
>NC_057810.1:322518485-322648494 GCF_018294505.1 Triticum aestivum | reverse complement strand
TTATTATTATTATTATTCTTAGGCCAACGACACCAATAGCACTGAATATTCAGAAGAGATGTTCTTCTTGTTCGTGAATACAACATGTTTGGTTTTGATTTCATTATTGCCAGACCATCGATTTTTCTGAAACTCTTTCAATGGAATCTGTACCCATTTATGAAAATACATATTTCATGTAACACGGGTTATCTTACAACTCTAACAAAAAGGTCAACACAACAACCTATCCACACTTAATCCTCTCAACCAAACATACAAGTGGCTATCCCTAACCACTTTTTATCTTTGCAACCAAACAATAAATTGTGGCTATCCCTAACTAGTTGGTTGGGGATATCTTCAGCCAATCTACCCTCTCCCTCCAACCAAATGCCACCTTAAGGGAGGATAGTGTACCGCACGTGAAGGACAGGAAGTGCGACCCGGACGCATGGATTGTTAGTTCATCGGAAGTAGTAGTTTTGTTTCGTACTTACACAATTTAAAACGATTGTTATGGAGAGAATAATAAAACCACTCCACTATATAGTCATATACACAAGTACTATATGGACACAGCTTCATTGACTTAGTGCACTTGCCTTTGGGTTTATGACAGGTGGGCCCAAAATGTGGCTAGCCCACCTGTCATACAGCCAAAAGCAGGTGTAGTTAAGGCACCGGAGCTTAGTCCAGTCTGTACTACAGCATATATGTTATATAAGTTGGAGCCTCAGCGCTTGTTTGCTAGGGTTTGCACTCTCCACACTCTCGCAGCACGACATATATATATACACGTTGGAGGCTCAGCATTCGTTTGCTAGGGTTTGCTATATTCACAGTCTCTCACCCTCTTCACCAGATCTAAACAAGACTGCGTTGGCCTCTTGTCTCTCTCTCCCTGTCGGATATCGGGTTCCGGCAAAACCCTTAAGGTTCGACTCTGGGGTGCGCACGAAGATCTCCTCCTACCGAATCTCGCTCTCAGCCTCGCCATGATCCCTAAGCTAGATCGATGAACAACACAAGAGACACAAGATTTATACTAGTTCGGGCCATCGTTGTGGTGTAATACCCTAATCGAGTGTGTGGTGTGGTGGATTGCCTCTTGGGCTGATGATGAACAGTACAAGGGAAGAACAGCCTCGTGAGGTGAGGTGTTCTTGGGTTTGGTGGTGTGTTTCAGGAGGAATAGATCCGTCCCGACCAGATGCCTTCAACTGTGGTGGCTAGCCCTATTTATAAAGGCCCTGGTCCTCTTCCCAAATAATGAGCAGGAAGGGATCCAACAATGGCCATTTTGAAAGGGGACAACTAGTACAAGCTATCCTGACTAAAGGTGGTATTCGCCTGCCCAAGGCACTGGTGATGACGCCATCTTGTGCTCCACGGTGACCTCCATCCCGCCGTCCTGCTGGTCTCGGTCTCGTTGCACCGATATAGAAACCTTTGCCTGGTACCTCGGTACTCCGCGCCTGTGCTTGCCTCCTTTGCACCAAGGAGGAAATGAGGACACTGCGCAGGTTGGCGCCCGCCTGGTCTTGATCGCCATGGCTTGCGTCACGGGCACCTCGTGAGGTACCCCTTGCCTTGATCTCTCCGCCTCCTCGCGCGCCTGCTTGGCGAGGCCACTCCTGAGGAGGCCTTGTGTCATCCACCCCGTGAGGCTTGGCCCCTCGCGAGGGTCTTGAGATTTGGTTGATGAAGATGGGTCATACTGGGCCACTGGTTGAGCCACACAGCAGGCCGCAGGCAGGCAAGTCTGGGGACCCCCGTTCCCAGAACGCCGACAGTAGCCCCCGGGCCCAAGGTGTGCTCGGACTTGGACTAGTAGTGAACACAAAGGGCAAGTGCAGAGCGCCGCGGGCCCCAACAGCCTGCGGCCTTGGGTGACGCGTGGTGACTGATTGGACATGGGCGTCTCCGCTTCCCCATGATGCCTCGGCAACTGCCCGATTTGACGAGTCCCTGCTGCATGCAAAAAGATTCATCATTACTGTGATCGTGGAGGTCGATGGTTGGCCTCCCTTGGGCTATAAATGGGGAGGGGTGAAAGCCCCAGTTGCACATCTCCTCTTGTGATGCTTGCTTCTTCTCCCTCCTTGCTCCTGTTGCTTGCAGCGCCCCATGGCGCCCGTGAAGAGGTACTCGGCCGCGGAGAAGGGGAAGGCTCGCTAGGAAGGGCCTGGCTCTCCTCCGCCCAAGCGCGGCTGCGGTCGTCCCCGCAAGCATCTTGCGACCCCTGTCGTGGCTTCCCGTGGTCGCTGTGGTGGCCCTTCACGCAGTGGTGGTTGCCCATGTCGAGGCAGCCTAGTCGATGGGGAAGGCATGCCGTGGCTGCGCGGCCTCCCCGGCCGCGCTTCCATTCGCCAGAGGTGCTGTCGGAGTTCGTTGTGTGGTCGGACAACCCGGCCGGCAACTAGCTCCAGCTCCCTCGCTTCTTCGCCGGTGAACTATTGGCCGCAGGCCCCGACGGGCTTTGGTTGCAGGCGGACGGCTGCTGCAACAGGGCCTCCTGGGTCACGGTTGAGATCTCCATCACCGGCAATGTAGCCCTGACTCGGGGCTAGCAGACGTTTGCCGCGCGCGTGGCCTGGGCAGGCGGTGCACCCTCCACTTCAAGTATGACAGCGACATGACCCTCTATGTGAGGGTGTTCGGAGAAGACGGCCGTCGTGCTGGGTGCTTCCCTGAAGACGATGATGGCGACGAGGTGCTCGGCCTTGGCGACGGCTGTGACGAGGGCGAAGGCGAACCCGCTCCCGGCGGCGATCGCGGCTCGTCGAGCTTCAGTGGCTCCTCCTTTGGTGACAGCTCTTCTAGTAGTGGCCGCGATCAGCCACCACGTCGCCGCGCCGGCTTTGAGGCCGGTGGCGGGTCGTCCTGTCGTCGCGCTCTGTTAAGGCGCGAGGCGGAGTCTAATTGAGCTCGGGAGGACGACGCAGATCCTTCCTCGTGAGCTGTTGCAAGGCGCGCGATGCTTTTATTTTGTTTTCCGTCCTTTTCCTGCATCAAGAGAGAGAAGTATGGGGGCGTGCAACAGACTATGATCCCCTAATTATCGTACTGCATTTATTGTTCCAGTGTTGTGTTATGGTGTCGTTGTTATGTGTCTGCACGTAGGAACAACTTAGCTCGGGACGTTTGCAGTAGTTTCCGCCTCACGAGGTGCTTGCTTGAGGCCTCGCCGGGCGCCTTAAGAGCTGCAAAAAATCTGTTTGGAGAATCATTTCCGAACCTTGGTTGCGAGGGTTGCCGGCCATGGCCCGGTGCTTTGTGTCACGATGCCCAAGGGGCATGGACTGGGAGGGGTGCTCCCGCTGCGAACTCGAACGAGAGAGCCTCACAAAAATTAAGAGAGGAAGGGCTCACGAGGGCGCCCGCGCAGCCCCCTCACGAGGTTTGCGAGAGAGAGAACGAGTCAGACAAAAGCTGAAAATAGAGAACAGGGGCAGAAGACGGCAAATAACACTAGAGGAAACTCCAATAAAGGTTCAAACAAGGGAGAACAAGCCAACTGCGGAAAGCAAATGAAAAGCCGCGTCCGGCACCTAGTCTAGTCTTCGACATCTTCTCACCAGCGCGGAGCAACTGCTGCCACTGGGCATGGGCGGGAGCCCCCGAGGCCAGAGGGTGGCACTCCGGAGACTCCGGGGCATGTACAGCCCCAACTCATTATTACGTGAGAGTGTCACGGGCGGCGAGCTTCACAAGCACTGGGCCTTCTTCACAGGCACCAGGCCTTTCTTCGGGCGGCGAGCTTCACATGCACCGGGCCTTCTTCACAGGCACCAGGCCTTTCTTCGGGCGGCGAGCTTCACATGCACCGGGCCTTCTTCACAGGCACTGGGCCTTTCTTCAGGGGTAAAACTTCCGGAGATGCTAGATTTTCCAGGCGTTTGGGATGGGTACCCCCTCCTGAGTCTCTAGGCGCGTGGCACCAGGCCTGGAAACATGGAGAACCTTGAATGGGCCCTCCCACATGGCGAGAGCTTATGCAGCCCTTCCCTAGAGAGCACCCGCCTGAGTACGAGGTCACCTACCTCGAGAGTCCTAGGGCAGATGTTGCAACAATGATACCGCCACAGCGCCTGCTGGTATCTTGCTGCTCGTAGTGTGGCTTCACGATGGTGCTCCTCCCCCAGCACGAGGTTCATCCCCCGCATGGCGTCCTGTTGCGCCTCATCAAACGCTAGGACCCACGCGGAGCGACGCCTGACCTCGTGAGGGAGGACCGCCTCTGCTCCGTAGACGAGGAAGAACGGGGTCTCGCCAGTTGGCTTGGTGGCGGTAGTGCGGATGGACAAACAGCACAGACTGGAGCTTGTCGTACCAGCCCCTACCGCAGGCCTCTAGCTTCTTCTTGAAGGTCCTGGTCTTGAGGCCCCTTAGGACCTTTGCGTTGGCGCGTTCGTCCTAGCCGTTACTCCGGGGGTGCGCCACAAAGCGTAGCATATCTGCGTTCCAAGGTTAGCACAATACATTTTGAAGAGATTGTTGGTAAACTGCGAACCGTTGTCGGTGATGATGCGATTAGGGACCCCGAACCGGCTCACGAGGCCCTTGATGAAATTGACTGCAGAACCGGCTGGGATGGTGCGGACGGCTTAGACCTCTGCCCACTTGATGAACTTGTCGATGGCGACGTAGGGGTAGCGGTAGCCCCCAGGCGCTCGAGGAAACAGGCCCAAGATATCCAGCTCCTAGACCGTGAACGGCCATGAGAGCGGGATGGTCTGCAGGCCCTGAGCTGGCTGATGAATCTGCTTGGCATGGAATTGGCAGGCTTCGCAGGACTTCACCAGCTCGATCGCGTCATTGAGTGTCGTAGGCCAGTAGAACCCACTGCGAAACGCCTTGCCGACGAGGGCCCATGATGATGAGTGGTGTCCGCAATCTCCACTGTGTATGTCAGCCAGCAATTCCTTCCCCTGTTCCCTGGAGGTGCAACATAGGGAAACGTCATTTGGCCGCTTCTGGTATAGCTTACCGTCTTGGATGCAGTAGGTCGTGGCCTGCCGGGCCATGCGTTCCGCGTCCTCCTATTTCTCTAGCAGCGTCCCTTGCATCAGGTAGTCCTTGAATTTCGTGGTCCAACATCCCTCCTAAGGCTCCAGCGCCAAGAGTAAGCGTGCTCCCGAGGTCGGGCCACAGGCCGGGGCTCCTGTGGCAGGTGGCTCAAGGAGTTCCTCCCGAGGCTGTGTTGTGCTTGAAAGTGACAGTGTCGCCGATGGCTTGAAGAGTTGTTCCTCGAAAATGCCAGGCTCCTGAGGCAGCCGCCTGGACGCCCTTTTGGCAATATCATTAGCCTCTTGGTTGGTGTCGTGGGGCACATGCTGCAACTCCAGCCCCCAAAACTGCTTCTCCATCCTACGTACTTCTGCAAGATACACCTCCATGTGCTTGTCCCTTGGCTCGTACACCTTGTTGGAGAAGTTGACGAGTAGTTGTGAATCGCCCTTGATGACAAGGTGCTTCACTCCCAGTGCAGCTGCAGCTTTCAGGCCTACTATGAGGCCCTCATATTCAGCTATGTTGTTGGAGACCTTCTTGCCCTGCTGGAAACAGAGCTATATGGCGTAGTAGAGCTTGTCCTGAGTGGGGGATATAAGCATTGCACCAGCCCCCGCGCCCTGCCGCGAGAATGCTCCGTCGAAGTACATGAACCAGCCATCTGGTGCCTCACTTCCTAGGGAGAGAGACCGATCCTCGCCCGCCTTGAGCCCTGGTGCCTCTGTCCATTCTGCCACAAAATCAACAAGTGTGGCTCCCTTGACGACTCTGGTTATGCTGAACTCCAACTAAAACGCTTGCAGCTCGATGTTCCACTCAACGACCCTTCCAGCGGAGTTGGGGCTCCTAAGTACCCTTTCCAGTGGGTAGGCCGAGACGACCTTGATGGGTTGGCCTTGGAAGTAGTGCCGTAGCTTACGTGAGGCCACCAAGAGCGCGAGTAAGAGCTTCTGAGGCATGGGGTATCGTGCCCTTGCGTCCCGCAACACCGTGCTGACGAAGTACACCGGATGCTCGACGAGGGTGGGTGTCATGACGAGGCTTGTGTCCTTCGGAGGTTGGGACGCTTCCTGAGGCGACGGAGCCCCCAGTGCCCGGTTGCCTGGTGCGGCCTCTTCAGCCCTGGGGCGTCTTCCTGCTGAGGCTGGTCTCCGGCTGCCGAGGTCGTAGTCCTCGCGAGGCCTTCTTGGTCTTGTTTCGCTACGGTTGCGGTCGTGGCTGGGCGTGATGCGGCCATGGCCTAGCGTTCCTCCCGAACCGCCACCAGGGCTGCGATGGCGGAGTAGGGAGTGGCGGAGAGGTAGAGCACCAAGGACTCGAGAGGGCGCGGTGCCACCATCACAGGAGGGCTGGTCAGATATTTCTTGAGGTCTCAAAATGCTTGGTCGGCCTCCTGTGTCCACTCAAATGGGCCCTTCTTCTTCATCAGCTTGAAGAACGGCAGGGCATGCTCCCCTAACTTGGAGCTGAAGCGTCCTAACGCAGTCACGCGGCCGGCGAGCTTCTGCATTTCTCTGAGGGTTTGCGGTGGACTCATGTCTTTGATTGCCTTGACCTTCTCTGGGTTGGCCTCGATCCCTCTGTGGGACACGAGGAAGCCCAGTAGCTTGCCTGAAGGGACGCCAAACACGCACTTCTCCGAGTTGAGCCGTAGGTCCACCTGGCGGAGGCTCGTGAAGGTCTCTTCCAAATCCTGGATCAAGGTCCTTGCCTCTCGAGATTTCACCACAATGTCATCGACATAGGCCTCGGTGTTTTTCCCGAGCTGCCGGCCTAAGGCGATGTGCATCAGCCGCTGGAAGATTGCGCCTGCGTTGCACAACCCGAACGGCATGCAAGTGTAGTAGTACACTCCACATGGGGTCAGGAAGGTTGTCTTCTCCACGTCCTCCACCACCATCTTGATTTGGTGATAACCCGAAAACGCATCCAGGAAACACAACAGGACAACAGGAAGCACTCGGCTGTGGAGTCGACAATCTATTGGATGCAGGGGAGCGGGAATGGATCTTGAGGGCAGACCTTGTTGAGGTTGGTGAAGTCGACGCACATGCGCACCTTTCCTCCCTTTTTTGGCACGACAACGGGGTTTGCCAGCCATTCGGGGTAGCGGACCTCACAAATAACACCCGCTGCCTCCATCTTGTGGGTTTCCTGGATGATGAAGGCCTGCTTCTCCATGGACTGCCGCCTCGCCTTCTGCTTCACGGGGCGTACATTGGGGCATACATTCAGGTGATGTTCAATTACCTGCCTTGGGACCCTCGCTAGCTGCTTGGGTTCCCACGCAAACACCTCCTTGTTCGAGCGCAAAAACTTCACCAGCGCCTCCTCTTGGTCGGGGTCGAGGTTGGCACCTATGGTGAAGGTGGCTCCTGAGGACCCGTCCTCCTCAACTGGCACCTGCTTGGTCTCCGCCTTGTCCTGAGTGAACAACTGCTTCTTCTTGGTCTGTGCAGCCCCCGTGGCCTTGGAGGTGTCCGTGCCGGTAGGCTGCGCTGTCGCGGCGGTCTTGAGGGCAAGCTTGAGCGCCATCAGAGCATCCTTGGTATCGCCAGCTACGGTGAGGACGCCGCTGCTCCTAGGCATCTTCATGAGGTTGTAGGCCAGATGGGTCGCTGCCATGAACTGAGCCAAGGCAGGGTATCCGAGGATGGCGTTGTACGAGAGGATGATGTGGGTGATGTCGAAGTCGACCAGCTCCATGCGGAAGTTGTCGTGGGTGCCAAAGGTCACAGGAAGGCGGATCTGCCCCAGGGAGCTAGAAGATCCGCCTCCAACGCCCGAGAAGGGCTTGCTGGGTCGGAGCCGTTCCAGCGGTACATGGAGGAGGCTGAAGGTCTCCAGCGAGAGCACGTTGAGGCCGGCACCGCCGTTGATGAGGGTCTTGGTGACGGCCACCTGGCAGATGGTGGGCGTGTAGAGCATCGGGAGCGCGCCCAAGCAGGCGGTGTTGACGGGGTGATCGTTCGAGTTGAAGGTCAGGTCGGCCTTAGGTGCCGCCCAACCCGGAGGAGCTCCTTGCCACGCGAGGGCGGCACCGATCTGGCGAAAGAACGGCTTGGCGTGGCGGTCTGAGGGTGGCACCAGTGAGCCGCCTAGGAGAGTTGCGATGACCGGGGGCACCGGCGCCGCGTAGTGGGTGAGGAAGAGGTCGCGCAGCGCCTCCCAGGAGGCCACAGAAGATGTCGGCAGGTTGAGCAGCCGATTGCGCGGGATGCCGGTGAGGGCCATGGGAAACCAGTTGGCCATGACCTTGTTGTTGCCTCCGGCCTTGAGGACAACCTCCTCGTACGCTAGCAGGAAAGCCAACGGGTCCGCCGCCCTGTCTTAGCGCGGCGGTATCTCTGGCTTGAACTTGTGCGGCCACTGCACCTGCCGTAAGGTGGGGGCCAAGGCTCGGAGCCCCCTGGCCCCAGCTCTGGCACCGGCCGCCGGAGCTGGAGACACGTTGTCCGCCATGAGGGCGAAGTGCGGTGTTGGTGGAAAGCGGGCCTACGGAAGGAAGAGCTCCGGCGCACCCCTACCTGGCGCGCCAAATGTCGGATATCGGGTTCCGGCAAAACCCTTAATGTTCAAACTTTGGGGTGCACACAAAGATCTCCTCCTATCAAATCTCGCTCTCAGCCTCACCGCGATCCATAAGCTAGATCGATGAACAACACAAGAGACACGAGATTTATACTGGTTCGGGCCACCGTTGTGGTGTAATACCCTAATCCATTGTGTGGTGTGGTGGATTGCCTCTTGGGCTGATGATGAACAGTACAAGGGAAGAACAGCCTCGCGAGGTGAGGTGTTCTTGGGTTTGGTGGTGTGCTTGAGGAGGAATCGATCCATCCCGACCTGATGCCTTCAACTGTGGTGGCTAGCCCTATTTATAGAGGCCCTGGCCCTCTTCCCAAATATTGAGCGGAAAGGGATCCAACAATGGCCATTATGAAAGGGAACAACTAGTACAAGCTATCCTGACTAAAGGTGGTCTTCGCCTGCCAAAGGCACTGGTGATGATGCCATCTTGGGCTCCATGGTGACCTCCGTCCTGCCATCCTGCTGGTCTCGGTCTCGTTGCACCGATATAGAAACCTTTCGCTGGTGCCTCAGTACTCCGCGCCTGCGCTTGCCTCCTTTGCACCAAGGAGGAAACGAGGACACTATGCAGGCTAGCGCCCGCCTAGCGCTCGCCTGGTCTTAATCTTCATGGCTTGCGTCACAGGCACCTCGCGAGGTACCCCTTGCCTTGATATCTCCGCCTCCTCGCGCGCCTGGCTGGAGAGGCCACTCCTAAGGATGCCTTGTGTCATCCGTCCCACGAGGCTTGGCCCCTCGCGAGGGTCTTGAGCTTTGTTTGATGAAGACGGGCCGTACTGGGCCACTAGTTGAGCCACGCAGCAGGCCACAGGCAGGCAAGTCTGGGGACCCCCATTCCTAGAACGCCGACACTCCCCCCTCATAGCTGGTGAAGGAGGCATCCGGATCCCGTCGCACCGGGAAGGGGAGGAGGTGCAACATTCACTCTATCGCCTTCGGTGAGGGTGGCAATCCACTGCTAGCTGCGTTGTTCTCTTTCACCTAGCGCCTATGCGGGAGGGCCACCGACCCCTTCTTCTTCGCTGCCGTACGTAGTGTGGGCATATCCGGCCTCCCGCCGCCCACCTTGCCACATCCCAACGACCCTAAGGTATAAGTTTATTTGAAACCGTCATTGCTCTAGCTGCATGCTGATCTTTTTCGATTTTGTAGTTGAATCTAGGTCTTGGTTGAAAGAGGAAAGAAGGGTGCGGTGGGGTTGAGCATGAATCTAGGACATGGTTCAATGAGGAAAGGAGGGAGGGAAGGTAGTGTAGACTGGCTATCCAGCCGCTTTGTTGGTCGAAAAGGGAAAAGGGGGGTAACCCAGTACACACATCTGTAAGGAACCGATCTCTTTGTTGAAAAGGGAAAGAAACTGGGGGGTCAGCTAGTTTGTGCACCAATAGATTTGCTGCCCTCACATAGGAAAAAGGTTCAAAGAGAACAAATATGGGACCAACACAGATATGATGCTTGGCTACATACTCTGCATCACCCATTTATACGTGTGGACGCACATGGTGCTGGAATGTCCCATACAACTATTTTGCTGTTGTTAATCTAAGAATGCCGCTGGAAAATTGTAGCAATGCCACTGTTAAAAGTAAATTATATTTTTTAGCGAATGTTGTTTTAAGAGAATGTCTCTATTAATATGAATCAATGCAACCATTTTATAAATGCTACTATCCTACTTTGTTTTCCATCAAGATAAGTTAGATGCTTCTTTTTGTCGCCGTTTGTTTCATCCTCCTTTATCGGCCAGAAATGTCACACAGGCGACTTTGCTTGATTTCAGTGCAACTGCATAAAACGAGATTGGATTTCCTATTCGTGTTGGCAGATTCGTAGGTGATCTTGTGTGCGTCGTGACAGGTTGGTACTTGCCTTCATCCACATGATCGTGCAGTGTGCTTTGAGATGTTGTGCTACTTGTATTGGTACTGTTTTAAATAAATGTTGAATTGAAGATATTGTATTGCTCTCTTTTCCCATTAACTAGTCAACAAAAATGGTACCAACCCAGACATGATGCTTGTTGCTTTGTTACAACAAACTCTGCATCACCCCCTTTATAAGTAGATGGAAGCACATGGTGTTGTTGCGCCCACTCTCCCCTGGAACTATTTATGCTTTTTGTTAATCTAATGTCGCTGGTAAAATTAAGCAATGCCACTCTCAGAATTAACTACTGAATCTTAGTTCAAAACTGCAACACTTGTTAGGGATTGGTGGAATTACCATTTTTGTGGCCGCATGTTTCATCCCTTTATTTGGCAGTAATTGATTCCTTTTTTGCCTCTATTAAAACAGGGATATCTATTCAACTTGTTTCTATTGCGGCATTTTGCTTCTCTACGTGAAACACTTATGTTTTAAGAGTGTTTTGTGCAGTTCAACTTGAATGTCACACCGGCGACTTTGCTTAATTTTGGTGGAACTACACAAAAGGAGATCGAGATTTGTTTTAAGTCTTCCTTGCGAGTTGTTTCAAATCTTTGTCTCATCCACATGATGGTGCAATGTGCTTTGAGATGTTGTGCCACTTGTATTGGTACTATTTTGGATTAATGTTGAATTGAAGCTATTGAACTGCTTTCTTTTACCATTAAGTGAGCAAAAATTGTTCCAACCCAGACATGATGCTAGTTTCTTTGGTACAACAAAACTCTGCATCACCCCCTTTATAAGTAGATGGAAGCACATGGTGTTGTTGCACCCACTCTCCCCTGGAACTGTTTATGTTTTTTCTTAATCTAGTGCCGCTAGTAAAATTAAGCAATGCCACTCTTAGAATTAACTACTGAATCTTAGTTCAAAACTGCAACACTTGTTAGGGATTGGCGGAATTACCATTTTTGTGGCCGCATGTTTCATCCTCCTTTATTTGCCAGTAATTGATTATTTTTTGCCTTTGTTAAAATAGGGATATGTATTCAACTTGTTGCTATTGCGACATTTTGCTTCACTACGCAAAACACTTATGTTTTAAGAGTGTTTTGTGCAGTTCAACTTGAATGTCACACGGGCGACTTTGCTTAATTTTGGTGGAACTGCACAAAAAGAGATCGAGATGTCATATATGTGTTGGGACTTCTTTCAAGTCCTCCTCACGAGTTGTTTCAAATCTTGGTCAAGAAAGGTCAGTACCGACTTTCATCCACATGATGCTGCAATGTGCTTTGAGATGTTGTGCTACTTGTATTGGTACTGTTTTGGATAAATGTTGAATTGAAGCTATTGAACTGCTGTCTTTTACCATTAAGTGAGGAAAAATTGTTCCAACCCAGACAAGATGCTTGTTTCTTTGTTACAACAAAACTCTGCATCACCCCCTTTATAACTAGATGGAAGCACATGCTGTTGTTGCGCCCACTCTCCCCTGGAATTGTTTATGCTTTTTGTTAATCTAATGCCGCTGGTAAAATTAAGCAATGCCACTCTCGGAATTAATTAACTACTGAATCTTAGTTCAAAATTGCAACACTTGTAAGACATTGGCGGCATAACCATTTTTGTGGCCGCATGTTTCATCCTCCTTTATTGGCCAGTAACTGATTCCTTTTTTGCCTTTGTTAAAACGAATCAGTTGCATTGTTTTAGGAATGGTACTATCTTGCTTTGTAGTTCTTTCTACATCTTTAACAAAGGTATTGTTAAGATAATGTCTCTGTTAAAATGAATCAGTCGCATTCTTTTAGGAATGGTACTTTTCTGCTTTGTCGTTCTTTATACATGTTGAAACAAGGCATTGTTAAGATAATGTCTCAGTTAATATGAATGAATCACACTGATGGAGAATTGCTACTCTCCTGCTTTGTTTCCCATTAAGATAAGGTAGATCAATAGATGTTTTTCTTCTAGGAGTACAAGTCATCAACCGTTATTTCTCAGTAATTGTTTCCCTTATACCTATTATTGCTTACAGGGATATGAAAATTAAAGCTCAGTTTTATTCCGACTTTGATTTTAGTTGAACTGCACAAAAGGAGCCAATGTGTCTAAGGCAAACTGCTGCATTATTGGGTCTAGTTGGTCATACCACTTTGCAGAAAGAAGCAGTCACTGTTTGTGCTACATTACAGAAGGAATGATCGAGAAGCTTTACAGAGTATTAGTAGACGCTGATGACATGACTAGTCTAGAGAGAGCATAGGCAACTCTACAACACGTGGAGTGCAGTGGGCAAAAAGTGCCCAAACAAGTACAAGAAGCCATGAAAGGACTCCAAGTCTGTCAATGTCATTCTAAGCAACAATGATGGGGCATCTGGGTATGGTAATCTGTTTACCGTACTTTCAGTTTGTTCGTCCACCGATTGGTGGGTTGACACTGGGGCCAATATTCATGTGTGTGTTGATATGTCTTTGTTTTTTGCAGTATATAAATACGAAATCCACAGGGATGCTCAACTTGATTTTAGTGGAACTGCACAAAATGTTGAGATGGTTTGTGTCCTCCATAATACTTAATCATGCACAATACACCGAATGTTTCTCTAATCATTCGTCGTCACCTTGAGCCACCGGACTATCAGCTGACAAGCTAATGAAAAACCCTGCCCGTTCCATAATCATAGGCATTACATATTTTGAATGGGAAAAGCTTGTCAAACTTTAATCATTGATGTTAGCAAGAAGACATTAGTTTAATATATTGGAATTGGAAAACCTTGTCAAATTTTGCTCATTGATGTTAGCCAGAAGACATGCATTTGATATTTTTGAGCGGGACGCCCTTTGTTGTGAGCAGCGTCGATCATTTTTTCCTATTCCTGTGTTCAGTTTAGAAGCAAATATTTACTCTGCTGATATGCATAGTCACGTGAATGTTGACTTATGTTAGGTATTTTAAGAGTTTGTTCTGAATATTGTCTATGTAATGCCAGGCCTTGTGTGTTTGATTGCAAAGTTGAGCTTGAAATGTTGTGGCATGCGGCATCACGAGTTGTTCACCGTGCCTCTGGAGAATAATGCTTCGTATTGTTTTGCATGTTGATCTAATGCCAATGATTTGCTTGTTAAGAAGATCATCCTCTTCTGTTGTTTCTGTGCTTAATAAGTTCATCGTCTTATGTTTCATTCATAGCCGATACGACAAGTCGGTAGGTTAGATGTGAAACTATATGATCTTCCGACCAACTCATAATATTAGGCCGAGATTGGATCGTCATTTTCCAACCAAAACCTCTTGTAAAACTGACGCTTGTAAAAAAAGCAGATGGTCCCGCGCGAAGCGGTTGGTTGGTCGATTTTGACTAGTAAAATATACACTGGTCTCTCAAATTACACGCGTAACCCGCCGGTTTTACTTACAGACCTCGGGCCTTCGATTTCATTACGCCTGTATTTTACGCATTGTTTTTGATGACGAGTAAATTAGACTTGTATCTTAATACAGGTGTGAAATAAACCAGAGCTCCCAAGCGCAGCCTTACCGTTTCATGCCATCTCAGTATCTCGAAGGTGCTCATAGGTGTCCAATGATCCTGGCTTCTTGAATGAGCAGCGGGCACTGCATCAGACCATCCGTAGGGCCCGCGAGGCCCTCTCCATCGTCCTTCGAGTTGTTGCGCTCGCTGTGGTGCTGAGCATTGTCAACATGGTCAATGAACATGAGGATTTAGGGGATGACTTTATTTTGACTGGATGACAGTAGGGACCCACTAGGGCCAAAGCCGTACATACACAAGTGCCTCCTTATTATGTACAAATATTTTTTTTTGCTTCCTCCTGGTTTCCTGACATCACGGTCCCACACCATTGTCAACCTATGTAGTCAATATAGACGAGAGAATTGCATAAGGAGTGGGTGACAGCTGGGACCAAGCAGCTCGAGCAGTATTTGTGTTTTTGAGGCGTGAGCACTGCAGAGTTTTTATTGAGTGATGTTTTCATTATTGTTCAGAGGAGAGCAGGGTATTAACTGGGTGGGCCGTGGCCCGTCTAGCCCAGGCCAGATATCCAGCCCAGATATTAAGTTTTTTCAAGATGAAAATGGCTAGACCAGCTTTTTTTTGAGGAATACCCAGGCAAGGTCAACTTGTTATTCTCCGCCCCGCTGGGCTGCAAATCTTTCCGAGGAGGGATGCATTAGGCTAAATAGGAAAATTGGCTTTAAGAAATAATAAATGGGATGTAATTATAAAAATTGGGCAGTAACTATAAAAAAATGCACCAAACACATAATTAGTTTATAAAATATTATTTTTGGATTTTGAAAATTTTAATTTCATTAATTGTTGCGCGTGCAATGTTTCATTGGATTTTTACGTAATACAAATTTATATTTAATCTGACTAGAAATTTCGGGATAAAAATATTTCGGATCCCATCAAAATGTGGGAAAATTTATTGAATTCTGTTTTGAATGGTTGGTTGAAATTATTAATCATTGTCCTAGCTAGAAAATGGGTTGTACTTTTAACAAACTGTAAATGGGTTGTAGTAAATTCCATTAGAATTCAAAAATGGGTTGTACATTCTTACAAATCGCAAATGGGCTATAAGTTCTCTGCTACACAGTTGTGGGCCTACTAAGTTGATGCGTCCCCTAAAAAAGTAAGTTGACACGTATGCAAGGCTTTGTCAACTTATAGTCAACACACGGTTCTAGCAGCAGTGGCCGTTGGATGTCTATCCAACGGATGTCGTGCTTCTTCTTCAATCTCGGATATTCTAGCTTCAGCCGCCCAGAAAATGATTCCTCCCCCTGACATCTGGGGTGCACCGTTTCAGAGGCTGACATGTGGGCCTACTAAGTTGACGCGTACCAAGGGCTTTGTCAACTTAGTAAATATAAACGATTCTAGCTGCAATGACCATACGATGTCCATCCAACGGCTGTCGTGCTTGTTCAACCTCTGGTCTACTTGCTCCAGCCGCCCAAAGCAGCGCCGGTCGTGCCGCCACTCCTGCCTCCCATGGCCGCCTGTGCTGCCGCGGAGGCCTCACGCCCACCTACTACTCCCACCGCTGGCCAGGCCATCCCTCCACTCACCCACACCCCCTGTTATTCTGTGGCGACGGTAGCCTCACACCGAAGCCGAACCAGTGAACCCTCGTACTCGTCTCCACATGGGCATCCACTGTCGTGTCTTCCCGGGCTCCGTGTCGTCCCCTTCCTAGGCCTCGCCGTCGTCCACTGCCCTGGTGATCTCGACGCGGCGTGGTCAACGTGGTCAAGGAACGACTTCCATCGGACATGGACTATACGTGGAGAGGCTGACAGCTGGGTCCACGGCCGCACACAAGGAAATGCCTCCTTTTTACGTGCAAAATAATGATTCCTCCAGTTGACATGTGGGACCTACCGGACGGGCCTCTGTATTTCGTGAAAAAAAATGTTCCCCCCGCTGACAGGTTAGACCCACCAGCTATATCTTCGCACGCAAGGAAGTGCCTCCTTATTACACAAAAAAAATGAATACTCCCCCTGCTAGCTGGGACCCAGCATAGTGGGAGACTGACTTGTGGACCTACTAAGTTGACGGGGACAGAGGGCTTTGTCAACTTAGTCAATATGAACGATTCTAGATCCAGTGACCGTACGATGTCCATCCAAAGGCCGTAGTGCTTCTTCAACCTCTGGTCTTCTTGTTCCAGCCGCCCAAAGCAGCGCCTGTCGTGCCACCTGCTCCTGCCTCCCATGGCCGACTGTGCTGCCGCGGAGGCCTCACCACCCCCTACTACTCCCACCGCTGGCCAGACCATCCCTCCGCTCACCCACACCCCTTGTTATTCTGCGGCGACGGCAGCCTCACACCGAAGCCGAACCAGTGAACCCTCGTACTCCTCTCCGCGTGGGCATCCACTACCGTGCCTTCCCCGGCTTTGTGTCATCCCCTTCCTAGGCCCTACCGTCGTCCACCGCCCTGGTGCTCTCGACGTGGCATGGTCAACGTGGTTAAGTAACGACTTCCATCGGAAGAGAACTATACGTGGAGAGGCTGACAGCTGGGTCCACGGCCGCAGCAAGGAAGTGCCTCCTTATTACGCGGAAAATAATGATTCCTCCACCTGACAGCAGGGACCCACCGGACGGGCCACCATATTTCACGAAAAAACATTTCCCCCCTGACTGCTGGGACCCACCAGCTACATCTTTGCATGCAAGGAAGTGCATCCAGATTACGGACAGAAAAATGATTCGCCTCCCTGACTGATGGGACCCACCAGCTACATCTCCGCATGCAAGGAACTGCCTGACAGTCGGGACCCACCTGGTCAAAGTGTACATAGTGTTTTCATTCTGGTCGTGAACGTGTACGTACATACTGGCCGATGTAGAGGCGCGCACGTGTCATAGTAGAGGCGTGCACGTAGCATGTACACGTACGTATAGCGACCAGGATGCAAGAAAGTAAATACGGCCATGGACATACATACGGGCGGGGTCTCGAACGCCTACTGGCGCATACGTACGACCAAGGCTCGTGTACATGGCTGGGTCGGAACGGAGAAACTACATCGTCGTCGTGTTCATGGGGAGCCAACTCGCTGGGTCGGAACATAATGTGTCGTCGTGTTCATTGGGAGGGCTTGGACGGAACAACCGATGGAAACGAGGCCTCGCGTACCGCAGAACAGAGGAAATGGCCTTGTGTTCGACCGGCCACGGTCGAAAAGGGATCTTGTTCATCGGGAGGGGTCTGGTGTACCGCAAAACAGAGGAAACGGACTTCTGTTGGACCTCCTACGGTCGAAATGGGGTCCTATTGATCGGGAGGGGTGTGGCGTACCGCAAAACAGAGGAAACGGACTTGTGTTGGAGCGCTACGGTAGAAATGGGGGTCCTATTCATCAGGAGGGGTGTGGCATACCGCAAAAAGGGACTCCATGGGATACTGTACATCTCCACCGTCGACCTCCTCCAGCCTCCACGGGCTACTGTTCATCCACCGCTGACCTCCTCCAGCCTCCACCTGCGACTGTTCATCCACGGGCTCCTGTTCATCCAGCCTCCACCGCGCGCTCCTCCACTAGCTATTGTTCAACCAGTCCTCTCCACGGGGTCCTGTTCAACCACCCCTCCACGGGCTACTGTTCATCCAGCCCTCCACCGGCTACTGTTCAACCAACCCTCCACTGGCTACTATTCAATCTTCCCTCCATGGGGTCCTGTTCATCCAGCCATCCACGGGGTCTTGTTCATCCACGCCCAACCGGCTCGATCGATCGGGGTCCTGTTCATCCAGCGGCAACACCACGGGGTCCTGTTCATCCAACCGCCCACCGGGAATTGTTCATCCAACCCCCAACAATGCTCACTGTTCATCAAGGGAAGGAGGCAGCAGGTTCAATCGGCTTCAGTTAGCAGCAGTAGCGAACGAAGGAATCGCTCAATCGGGTTCAGTAACGCGTAGCCTGCAGTGCAATCGCTCGGGTTCAGTAGGCGAACGCCTCGCTCGGGTTCAGTTAGAGCCCAACGCCTCGCACCCATGCGCGTCCGTGTACGAGAGAAACGCACAAACCTCCATGCATCGCTCGGCCCCGACCACTCACCGTAACCGGGAACACCGCGATATTTTCCTCGCCCTCACTTCTACCATGGTTTTTTCCATCATGGACGGCCCAAAGAATGTCATGCAGCTGCATCTCCGGCCCGCCCAGGACGAAAAGCCCATTTTCTGTCATGATTTTTTGTCATAGAAGTAGGAGCCCATCACATCTATGATGATACCGGGTTTTGTCACAATTATCGTCATAGAAGTGTCATAAGTATGACAAAAAAATTGTTCGGCCCAAAATGTCACGGATGTATCTTTTTTTGTAGTGCCTCGACTTGGGAGTAGCCTTGTGCTACCAAACGAGCCTTGTTGCGAACGATAATTCCATGAGCATCTTGCTTGTTCTTGAATATCCACTTGGTTTCAATGACATTATGGTTCCCCGTTGGCCTTGGCACCAATCTCCACACCTTGTTGTGCTCGAAGTTGTTGAGTTCTTCATCCATGGTATTGAGCCAATCCGGATCCTCGAGCTCCTCATAGACCTTTTGGGGTTCAACACAAGAAACAAACGCGTGATGTTCACAATAGTTTGCTAATTGTCTATGAGTGCTTACCCCCTTTCTTAAGCTTCCAAGCACATTCGTCATGATATGATCTTTGGTAGTGAGCTTGGATGCAGTCTTAGCGGTACGACGCTCCAATTCCTCCTCAGGAGTGAATTGAGGAGAGGTAACTTGATCATCTTGTGCGTCGTCATGAGCTTGTTCTTGATCTTGAGCTTGCTCTTCATCTTGAACTTGCTCGGGAGGGAGAACTTGACCTTGGGCATCAGTTGGTGGTTCACCACCATCTTGAGATTGCTCTTGCCCTTGATCTTGTTCACTTGGTTGAGGGCCTTCACTTTGTTCTTCAGAAGTGTGTGGGTCTTGGGTTGGTGATGGCTCCACTCGAGTGGAGCATTGTCCTTCTCCTTCGGCCACAAGGGGTTCCTCAATGGGTAGGATATGACCAACAACCATTCTTCTTATGGCTTGGGGAGGAATTTCATCACCTACATCACAAGTACCACTTTGCTCCACTTGGGAGCCGCTATTCTCGTCAAACTCCATGTTACACGTCTCCTTAGTGAGTCCCGTGGACTTGTTGAGGACATGGTAAGCATGAGAGTTTGTAGCATAACCAACAAATATGCCCTCATGAGCTCTAGCCTCAAATTTAGACAAACGAACACCCTTCTTGAGAATGAAACACTTACAACCAAACACCCGGAAGTACTTGAGGTTGGGCTCATTACCGGTAAGTATGTATGGAGTCTTGTTCAAGCCCTTGCGGAGATTGAGCCGATTGGATGCATGGCAAGAGGTGTTGATGGCTTCGGCCCAAAAGTTGTAGGGAGACTTGAACTCCACCATCATGGTCCTTGCCGCGTCCATCAACGTTCGGTTCTTCCTCTCCGCTACACCATTTTGTTGAGGGGTGTAAGGTGCTGAATATTGATGCTCGATCCCCTCATCACTAAGAAACTCATCCAAGGTGTAGTTGTTGAACTCGGTGATGTTGTCACTTCTTATTGTCAATATCTTTGCATTGTGTTGATGTTGAGCTTCATTTGCAAAGTCGATGACGGTTTGTTGAGTATCACTCTTCCTCTTGAAGAAATATACCCAATTGTATCTTGAATAATCATCCACAATCACCAAGAAATACTCCCCACCCCCAAGACTATCAAAGGATGGAGGCCCAAAGAGATCCAAGTGAAGGAGCTCCAAGGGTCTCTTCGAGTAGATAATAGTCGTGGGAGGGTGAGCCTTCTCATGTAGCTTTCCTTCGATACAAGCACTGCAAGCATGATCTTTGGCAAAACTAACATTTGTTAGTCCATGGACATGGTCCCCCTTGAGAAGACTTTGCAAAGATCTCATATTGACATGGTCTAAACGGCGATGCCAAAGCCATCCCACATCAACTTTAGCCATTAGGCATGTCAAGGTCTTAGTGGGTCGCTCTGAAAAGTTAATCACATAAAGACCGTTCTCGACATTCCCAACAAAGGCTACTTTAAGAGTCTTGCTCCACAAGAGGACCACGGTATTGATATCAAAGAAAGTGGCAAAGCCCATGATTGCAAGTTGACGAACGGAAAGTAAATGGTATGCAAGGGACTCAACAAGCATGACTTTCTCGATCATGAGATCATGAGAAATGACCACCTTGCCAAGCCCCAATACCTTAGAAGACGAGGCATCACCCCACTCGACATTAGTGGGCATAGATGGAATCTTGTGCACGTCCACCATCAAGTCCTTGCTTCCGGTCATATGATTTTTGGCTCCACTATCGAGCAACCATGATCCCCCACTGGAAGAAAACACCTACAAGATATCAATGCTTGGTTTTAGGTACCCATTTTGTAATGGGTCCTTTGATGTTAGTAACAAGGGTCTTAGGAACCCAAATAGACCATTCAATGTACTCATAAGGAGAACCAACAAATTGGGCATAAACATGCCCATCACTAGCACGACATAGCACATAAGAAGGGTTAAAGTCGTCGGCTTTGTTGGAAGGTGTGGAAATGGCCTTCTTGACACCACCACCCTTCACATTGTTCTTCTTCTTCTACTTAGGAGCACCTTCTCCCTCCTTCACAAAAGTTTGCTTGAGAGGAAGAGGTTGTTTTGCCTTGTCAGTCTTCTTCTTGTTCTTGGACTTGGGTGCAAACCCAATTCCCTCCTTGCGCACAACTTCCTTTTGATTGCTCAAAAGATAGTTAAGGTTCTTCTCACCTTGTATGCAAGACAGAAGGCCTTTCTCAAGTTGCTCCTTGAACTTGGCATTCTCCTCCACAAGATGCACATGCTCACAACACGGGTTAGTAGCATTTGCATTATTAATTAAGACCATATGAGGAAAAGTTGATTTCTCCTTGCTTAGCTTCCCTTGGAGTTGATCATGAGACTCCTTGAAGCTAGCATGAGCACCCTTCAAGGTCTTGTGAGCCTTGTCAAGTATATCAAACTCCTCCTTGAGTCTTGCATGGTCAACCCCAAGTTTAGCCTTCTCGGAATTGAGCACACGAGATACAACGAGAGCATCAAGATCTTTCTTTAATTTAGCATGGTCATTGTTATGTGACTCCTCAAGAGCCAAATGATGACCACGCTCTTCCTCAAGCGCATTAGATACATCCGATATCTCATCGACATAGTCACAACTATGACCTTCCATCTTAGAGATGGTTTCTTTGTGAGCCTCGATCATGTCATTGGCTTCACCAAGTTGTTCCAAGAGAGCAACAAAGTGCTTCTTGGATTTGCCCTTGAGCTTACTCATAAAAGAGTCAAATTCATTTATCATTAGACCCCTCACTTTCATCAATGCAATCCGTCAAGGAAGGACTAGTAGTGATGGTAGTTTTGATGTTGGGGGTTACCATGTTGGTGGCTTTGGCCATGAGGCACTTGGCGGTGATATTCTCGTTGGGTGAGTCGAAGAGGGACACCCATGGAGTTGTGGCAATGGCAACGGAGGCCATGTCCATCGCCTCACCATCTTCATCATCCTCATTGTACTCTTCTTGTGCCACCAACCCCTTTTGAGGAGTCTTCTTGGTGAAATTGTTCTTGTTGGGGAAGGACTTGGCTTTGTCTTTTCGGATGAGCCACCATTATCTTCCCGCTTCTCGTAAGGGCACTCCGCAACAAAGTGGCTCACATTGCCACAATTGTAGCATGTCCTCACATGTTGCTTGCCATTGAATCCACTTGAGTTTTTCTTGTTGAAGTTTGTCCTTGAGTTCTTCTTGCTCCAAAATTGCCTTGAAGCAAGAGCCATGTGCTCATGGTGATCATATTTTGTATCTTCGGGGTTACTCTCCTCATCTTCCTCTTCATCCTCTTCTTCCACACTTGCCTTGGCCTTCAAAGCTAGATTGGGTTTCTTCACCCGTTGAGAGCCGCATTACCGCATTGTCGGCGGTCTTGTCCAAGATTCTCATAGCAACAAACTCATCCAACACTTCACTTGAGGAAAAGGTATGGAAGTCTGGCCTTTGACGGATGACGGATGACATGGCCTTGTGGTAGGGCATCGTGGCCTTGAGAAACTTGCGCTTGATCCAATTCTCATATGTATCCTTGCTCCTATGATCTCGGAGTGAGACCGCGAGAGTGGTTAATCTCTAGTAGAGCTCACGAGCTTCTTCCTCTTCATTCATCGCAAACTCATCGACTTCATCTTACACCACTTCATAGTTGGAGCATTGAATGCTTGCGCTTACCTTGTAAATGGAAACAACATGTTCCCAAGCTTCCTTGGCCACGGTGAAGGGTCCGAGATGAGCAATATCTTCGGGTGGAATTGCATCTTGAATAATGAAGAGAGCGGACTCGTTGAATTGATTATCTGCGGCTTCTCTAGGGGTGAAGTTGCTTGGGTCATGCAGGTAGAAACCTTGCTCAATAATTCTCCAAAGGTTAGTGTTACTATGATTTAAATGACGTTTAAAGTGATAGACCCAAGAGGCAAAATCTTCATTTTTCACAAACTTAGGAGGAGGACCAACATGATTTAAATGAGTGGAGGGAACCGGTCCTCCATAAGTAAGAGGTGGTTCAACATGGGCAAAGATGTCGTTTCCACTTCTACCACTAGGCAAGGGAATTTTCTCACTAGAAGCTTCCCCCTTATCGGAGTTAGCATCCGCCACCTTGTTAGTGGGAGCGACCACTTCCAACGGTGCGGTGGATAACTTAAGACCATCAAGAAATTCCTTGAAGATGCCTTTGACCTCGGTCGTCATGGAGGTTTTCAATGTGTCCAAAGCCGCATTGAATTCCTCACGTGAGACCGGGGATCCCCCATCGGCCGTAGACGACGAAGGATTCACACCGGGGTGCTCCTCCTCAACGTCTATGGTATCAACCATACTCTTAGGACGGTAAAGTCCTTAATAAAGAGATGATGCTCTAATACCAATTGAAAGGATCGATATAGTTGACTAGAGGGGGTGAATAGGCAACTGAAATTTTTTAGCTTTTCTTTACCAAATTAAACTTTGTATCAAAGTAGGTTATCTAGATATGCAACTAGGTGAGCAACCTATATGAAGCAACAACAACAAGCACTCAAGCAAGCATGGGATACAACACAATAAGCTTGCACAAGTAAAGGTGAGAGATAACCAAGAGTGCAGTCGGCGGAGACGAGGATGTGTTACCGAAGTTCCTTCCCTTTGAGAGGAAGTAAGTCTCCGTTGGAGTGGTGTGGAGGCACTATGCTCCCCAAGAATCCACTAGGGCCACTGTATTCTCCTCACGCCCACACACAATGCGAGATGTCGTGATTCCACTATTGGTGCCCTTGAAGGCGGCAACCGAACCTTTACAAACAAGGTTGGGGCTCTCTCCACAACCAAATTGGAGGCACCCAACGAAACCACGGAGCTTCACCACAATGGAATGTGGCTCCAAGGTGACCTCAACCGTCTAGGGTCCTCAAACACCCAAGAGTAACAAAATCCACACAAGAAAGTATGGGGGAATCAAATATCCTTTGGTGCAAGTGTAAATCTAGGTCTCCTCCTTCAATCCCTAGCAAATCAACAAGTATGAGTGGCTAGAGAGAGAGATCGAGCAAGAAAGCTTGAAGGGAATTAATGGTGGAGAGAGATGCAAGAGGTGAATGCAGTAGGTGGAAGAACCTCCTTTATATAGCAAACCCTAAAATCCAACCATTACCGTGAAAACAGCACTGCAGTGGTACAACCGCTCCTTGTCCCGGTATAACCGGGACTCACGGGTATGCCGCAGAACCCTAACGGGTGGTACAACCGGGCAGACAAGCGGTAGTACTGGTTGTGAAGAACAACCAGAACAACCTCCCTGCCATCGCTCAACCACCGCCTTGAACCCAAAGGGAGTCACCCCTATGAGCGGTGATCAAGCGGTAGTGTGCCGGTGCAACCGCCTAGCCCTGGTACCCTGGGTGGCTAAGTCCCAAGCGGTAGAACCTCTAAGATCACCGGTGGTACCGATGCGCAGAGCACGACCGGAACAACTGGGCCACCACCGCCCGAGTACTGCATCAAACCAAAAACATGACCGGTTGTTGAGCGATACTTGGGCGGTACAACTGCGAGTGATACCCACAGTCAGTTTTAAGCATGGTGGCGGTACCACCGCCCGGGGGCAGCAGTACAACTGCTTGGTCAAGAACTGGGATGTTCAACCCCAGGGTATCACCCCTGGGGGTCGTTGGGCCGGTGCCAAGGGTAAGTGGGACAACCCCTCGAGCGAGCGGTACAACCGCTGAGGAGACAGAGTAACCGTTGAAAAAGGAGGATAGCTCTCTCTCAAACAAGAAACGGAAGGCAAGGGTGGGTGAGGAAAATGTGTACGTGCAATGATTCACCAACTCCTTCCGATGTGGATTCCCTCTTAATAGTACGGGTTCCCTATGACCAAAGAAATAAACACGTAGACAAACACCGTCTTCAATATTTTCCTTCCAGAGAGAATAACAACTCAATGCCAGCCTAATCACTAAGAACCTGAAGCACTAAACACAAGATTAGACCAACAAGGAGTTGTCATCATCATCCAAACATAAAGTAGGGACAAATGTCCTAACAATCTCCCCCTTTTTGGTGGATGATGACAACAACACAATTTGCATAAGAGGTCTAGAAAATATAGACGGGACTCCCCCTAGATGTGTGCTCTATTTTAGAATTTGCTTTTGGAATGCAAAGACACACACTAGAAGTACGTCTCCCCCTAGATTTCATAGACCCACCATTCCTACTAGACATGCGAAGGAAAGTAGTGAGTACATACTGAGAAAGTAAGAACTTAAAGGATAACAACAATAATGACAGATAACCGATAGTGAAGATAGATAAAGGAGCGCATGTCTCACACCATGCAACGCGAGATAACACTAGTATGCGTTGGTGCTATTCAAACGGTTTTAAACCCCTTTCCGCGACGACATTTGGAACCGTCTCCTAGTGAGTGTGGGCGATTAGGGGGTCCTTCCCACACGACCCAGAAACCGTCGGGGATAGGCCCTCCTGGGACACCAAATGGTTCGTGTGCGATCGGGTGACCCACGGAAACCCAGTCATTTTTGTAGGTATGTACATCCCACACGGTGAATCCCAGAAAACATTTCCGTAGGTATGTACATCCCACATGGTGAATCCCAGAAAAACATTTCCGTAGGTATGTATATCACACACAGTCAATGCAAGGAATACGTTTCCGTTCTTATGTACATCCCACATAGTCAATCCAGGGAAAACGTTTCCGTTCGTATGTACATCCCACATAGGTTTATGTATAGGCTCGTGTGTGATACGTGTAACTATCACACATGCTCTGCCTTGGTTAACCGTTTGCTTTTATCAACTACACCACACACGATTTGATGAAGAAAACTGTGTGGCATTGGGCTATCCATCACAAGTGTTTTTACAGCTAGAACCGTTTGCAAAGTTCCATGACCCATTTAGCAGGTTTATTAGTTTACAATTAATAATTCCAGTATTACGCAAATTCACATTTCATATCGAATAGCTGTTTGCCAATTTCATATCAGGCACATAGATATATTTTAACATCACAGTACGATAGCTACCGGAAAACAGCAAAGTACAGCATATAGATAGTTAAACTTCATAAGAACAATACTAGAACAATCTATTCATTTCCCTAATCGAGATCATCCAGGCTCGCCTTATCCACCTCTGCTTTCAGTTCAATAAGAACCTGTTTTGCACTGGCCAACTGGGAAAGTGCCTCCTCCTTCGCCAACACCATCTTAGCAAAGTATGATTTAAAAAATCTGAGCTCCTTCTCCACCTTCCTCTTTTTATCCCGCATCTTCAAATATTTTTCAGCGTTGACAACACTATCTCTAAGCCTACCTCTGTTCTCTTCCTGATACATGCTCCAGAGCTTTGCTAGGCACATCTTCAAAGACTGTGGCCACTCTTGATCAACCAACTCCAAGTAAGAACACTTCCGTTCATCCTATAATATTTAAAACTAGATCAGTAACAATTGTAGGGAAAATGGGTTTATAGCAACATAGAAAATCACCAATACTTATTTTGAAAAGTGAAGAAACAGGTTAATTATGACATGTCTTCTCAAAAAGATCAATGTGCAAATGAACTAATTGCTATTGACACAACAACCAAATTCTGAAACATCAGAAGCTATAATTAACTACAACAACGCTACAAGTTCTTACTCATGTACTATAAATAACAAATTGAACGTTCTAAGAGGAAGGTAAATATAACTGCAACAGCATAGCGACAGTGTTTGGATGACAGCAAATTGATACTAACAGGTGTGTGCATGCACAAATTTAGTAACTAAAACTAATAGCACTAAGGCGTCCACTATATATGCCAAAACCGGTGTAAAGACAACTCTTGCTACATCTCGCACCGGTGCCCTGCACTAGCAAGCCGATGCAGCGGAAAAAAATCAAGGACCCAAACTTCGGAGCACCTAGTTGCTCTGACGCCCAGTTCATTCGTGGCATAAAGATTTAGTACACCGCTTGTCTGCGCTGGCCTATGCATCGCCGGTGTGAGATGAGATGTCGATGACTTGTCCTGGCGACATGCCGCCGTTGGTGGACTCCGCGTCCCCCCTGTTGAAGTCGACCGCGTCCTCATCCTCGTCCTCGTCCTTGTCCTTGGCGCCGCCCTCAAGGTTGTAGTACTCGTAGTAGTGGCTGCGCCAGAGCTCACGTTGGTACTCCACCGCCGATTCCTCAACGGAGAAACTCTTCTCTACCTCGACCTGGGCCACGCGCAACTCCTCCTCCCGGCGCTCCTTGATCTCCGCCTCCTCCTGCATCTCCAGCTCCCGCTCGACGACCTCATGAGGAAGCAAGTGCTCCATGGCCACCGCCGCCTTTTTGGACGTGGGTTGCATGCTGGATTCCGAGGTGGCCTGGAATATCTTGGCGTGGATGGCATCGACCAGGGCCAGGGCGACATCGGCGGATGGAAGCTTGAGCGCTCTCGGCTGCTGCAGCTTGCTACCTCTTGAGCACTGCATTGGTTTTCCCTTGAAAAGGAAAGGGTGATGCAGCAAAGTAGCTTAAGTATTTCCCTTGGTTTTTGAGAACCAAGGTATCATCCAGTAGGAGGCTCCTCAAAAGTCCCACACACCTACACAAACAAACAAGAACCTCGCAAACAACGCGATAAAGGGGTTGTCAATCCCTTCACGGTAACTTGCAAAAGTGAGATCTGATAGAGATAATAAGATAAGATAAATATTTTTGGTATTTTTATGATATATATTGAAAGTAAAAGATGCAAATAAAAGTAAATGGGAAACTTGTATGATAAAATATAGACCCGGGAGCCATAGGTTTCACTAGTGGCTTCTCTCAAGATAGCATAGGTATTACGGTGGATGAACAAATTACTGTCAAGCAATTGATAGAAAAGTGCATTAGTTATGAGATTATCTAGGCATGATCATGTATATAGGCATCACGTCCGCAACAAGTAGATCGAAACAATTCTATATCTACTACTATTACTCCACACATCGACCGACTCCTGCCTGCATCTAGAGTATTAAGTTCATGAAGAACCGAGTAACACATTAAGAAAGATGACATGATGTAGAGGGATAAACTCATGCAATATGATATAAACCCCATCTTTTTTATCCTCGATGGCAACAATACAATACGTGCCTTGCTGCCCCTGCTGTCACTGGGAAAGGACACCGCAAGTTTGAACCCAAAGCTAAGCACTTTTCTCGTTGCAAGAAAGATCAATCTAGTAGGCCAAACCAAACTGATAATTCAAAGAGACTTGCAAAGATAACCAATCACACATAAAAGAATTCAGAAAAGTTTCAATTATTTCTCATAGATAAACTTGATCATAAACCCACAATTCATCGGATCTCGACAAACACACCACAAAAAGAGTTACATCGAATAGATCTCCAAGAACATCGAGGAGAACTTTGTATTGAGATTCAAAGAGAGAGAAGAAGCCATCTAGCTAATAACTATGGACCCGAAGGTCTGTGGTAAACTACTCACAACTCATCAGAGAGGCCTTGGAGATGATGTAGAGGCCCTCCATGGTCGATTCCCCCTCCGGCGGAGCGCCGGCGAAGGCTCCCAGATGGGATCTCGCGGATATAGAAGGTTGCGGCGGTGGAAATAGGTTTTCGTGGTGCTCCTAGATGTTTTGGGGGGTACGTGGATATATATAGGTGAAGGAGGTAGGTCAGGAGATCCACGAAGGTCCCACGAGGGTGGCGGCATGCCTGCCCCCCAGGGCGTGTCGGGCACCCTCGTTGTCGGTGTACAAAAGTAGGCCCTGCTTTTGACCCCTTTACTTGTGCACGGGCAGTCCGAGCCTCCCGCCACGGCCACGCATAATAGGGCAGGAAGGGGAAGCCGGAGAGAGGCCGAAGCCACAAGGAAAACAGAGCAATTACAAGAACCAAGGCCATGAAGATCAGATGGACGGAGCAGGTTTCCCCGGCAAGGACTCTTGCCGGGGGAGCCTCAGCGGCCCCGGCAAGACCCTTGCCGGGCGAGCCCACCCCCACCATCCAAGCGAGCCACCTTCGAGCCCACCAACGCTAGACAAATGCATTGGGACAGGGCTCGGGAGGCACCTCCGTGGTGGCATGCAGATCTTTGTGAAGACATAGAATGCTCAAGATCAAATGAGGATAGGAAGGCGACTATCCTCACCGAAGAAACCCACAAGACCCCCGGCAAGATCCTTGCCGGGGAAGCCAGCGCGCAACAGCAAGACCCTTGCTGGGCCACCCGGCAAGACCCTTGCTGGGCCACCCGGCAAGACCCTCGCCAAGCGCACTGGCAGGGCCACTGCTAGGCCCGAGCCAGCCAAGTCTTCGCCGCCAATCGCATGCAGGTGCCGACCCAGCCAGCTGGGCAGGGACCTGCGTGGCAACATCCAGCTCTTCGTGGAGGCTCCACCACAGCGCCAACTCAGCTGCCTGCCTGCCTACATGGCACAACGTGCATCGCTGGCCAGGGCACGTGTCGAAGCGAAGAGGAGCGGTGACGGACGGGACGGGCCTTGCCTCCGTCCCCGATAAAGCGAAGGGACACCTAAGCCTCGCATTAAATGCGTCTTGTCCTGTAATACGAGCGATAAGCTCGCAATGCTGTAGCACTTTCCACCTCCTGTGTGCCACTATGGTAGCCCCTTTCGCCTATAAAAGGAGGCCCATGGCACACGGAGAAAGGATTCGGCTCTTTCGAACCTTGAAACACCTAGAGCTAGTTCGAGAGCTCAAGAACACTAAATACATCCACCAAAGCAGGATCGTAGGGTTTTACGCATCTTTGCGGCCCGAACCTGGGTAAATCCCCCATGTGTTGTCTACTAGTCCCGCTCTTCTCATGATTCCCGTGCCCTACAACCATAGAAGGGATTCCAATGATCCCATAGGTTTCGTTTCCCACCGACATCTTTGGCGCGCTAGGTAGGGGAGCACAATCGTGAGGATCTGGTCTAGCAGTCGTACTAGCTGTTCTTCATCGCCACGGCTCCGGCCAAGAAGGCGGCGCTGCCGTATGCACGAGGGACGCCGAGGCAGCGTCGAGAGAGCTAGGTCATGCTGAATTTTAAGTTTTTCCCCTTAAATATAAGGTTATTATCCTCGATGGCTCGGCCTATGTATGGGAAGCTTGTACCCAGAGGGGCCCTCCTGCGATCGGCAATGCCCTTGTTCTGTTTCGAGTCCGCTCAACAGTTCAAGCGGCCGCGTCGAGAGAGGCAGGGTAGCCTTCTGCCATCGGCAACACTCTCGGTTCTGACTCGAGTCAAGCTCGACAGATCGAGCGGCCGCGCCAGGGGAGTTAAGGTGTTTTGCCCGGCAACAAGCACACCCGGCAAGTTAATGAAGATCCGTCCTCAAAACGCCGCCCTGGGTTTACGTGTCGGCAAGCTTACCCAGTTAACGTAGGGTGGACGTACAAAGGAAAGTCGAACAGGAAAATAACATGCATAGTTTCAGGAGCATCGCAGAGTTATATTACACAAAGTTCCGCCGCGGTTCTAACTAAAGATAGCATTGTCTTGGTCATGAACCTACAGCGGCGACGGAGAATGGGATGCCTAGTCCTGGCGCTGGCCCTCCACCCTCTTGATTTTGTCGAAGCGGCTGAGGATGGGCTGGATATGCTCATTGAGCGCCGCGATGTCGGCATCCTTCGGCAAGCTCTTCAGCACAGCTCCGAGGTCGAGGTCTGGGTGCCATTGCGCTATCTTGGTGAGCACCCTGGTCATGGTCCCTCGGCAGAGTATCCGGGATTCCTCGGCCAGGGAGGCCGCCCGGTTGGAGTGAAGCTGCTTCAGGGCGCCGATGACCTTCTCAAAGTATATGGTCAAGTTGGCGTTGGGGCTCAGGCTCGCTTCCGGGGCAATACCCCATCTCCGGCATCCTCATAATGGCCAGCTGATCGGCGGCCGAGTTTGCAACGGTGGCAAGGCGCCCGAGCTAGCGTTTCTCGCCCGCCTTGTGGTCATTGAGGTTGGCGGTCTCGTTCTTCAGCAGCTGCTTCTCCGTCTCCAACTCCTTGGCCAGGATCCCCTCCCGGGTTCTGGCCCCCGACAGCATCTCCTCGAGCTCTCCCAGCTTCAGCTTGAGGTCTTTGATGGAGGTGTTGGCTTCGGAGAGCTCTCTGGAATTGCTGATGACCTCGCCCTACGCCACCATCAGGGCGCCATTGAGCGTATGCTTCTCCTGGGCCAGCTTCAGAGCTTGCTCCTCCAGCTCCTTCACCTTGCCGGCGTGGTCCTGAGCCAGGGCGTTGAGTGCCTCCTGATGCCTCCGCTCCAGCTCTTGGGTCCGCTGCAGGACGAGCTTGTCCACCTCTTCGTCCTTGCCGCAAAGCATGGTGGCAAGCTTCTCCTCACGCTCGGCAAGGTCCTCCTCTTAGGTCTCCAGTGCGGCCTCATGCTGGGACCGGACAGCTTCCGCTTCATCGGCCAACTTCTTCGCTATCTCCTGGGCCTTCTTGATGTCGGCCAGCTTCAGGGCGAGCTCCACCTCACGGTTGGCCAGCTCACCCTGGGCAGCCTTCAGTTCGTCCTGGGCCTGGCGGAACCAGTCCTGCACCTCGGCAATGCGCCCCCAAAGTCCTCCTACATCTTCTCCACCACCGCCATCCTGGACTTGGCCTTGTCCAGGCGAGCACGGTAGAGCGCCTGGAGCTTCCAGAAGCTGGCACCCATGGCCTGGAGCAGCTGCTCCTCCTGGGAGCCGACGCCACCAATGCCCGACTCGTCAACAACCTCGAGCCCAGCGGTGGCAAGCCTCTCCTCGTCGAACACCTCTCCCTCAAAGGGATCCCTGGTTCTCAACGCGCCAAGGAGATGGACGAAGAGGTCGTCACTGACCCTCAGGTACCTGCCGGAGCCCGAGGCAGCGGAGGAGGAGGGCAGGTCGTCAAACGCCCGCTCCTCGGTAATGGCCTTGCCGGCTCCCTCGGCAGGCCCCTTGCCAGGCTCTTCGGCGGGCCCCTTGGCGGCATCCTCGGTGGCGCCCCTGGTGCCCTCCTCGGCAGCAATCTTCTCCACCTCCGCCGCGGCATCCGCGGCGACGTCCTTGATGGTGGCGTCGACGTCCTTGATGGTGGCATCGACGTCCTCTGAGGAGAGGTCTGGACGCCATGAAAGAGATAGGCCGGAGCAAAGATTGAAGGTCAATAAGGGAAAGGGGAAAAGAAGAATGCGAGCAGAAGTGGAGAGCGAGTGGCTTACCCATGCCAGGCCGAGAAGCGGAAGCCCCTTCTCCGCCAAGGTCTAGCGTCGAGGCAAAGCCACCAGCGCCTGTGTTCTCCTCCCCCTCCTCCGTGTGCACGGCCTCGGTGCTTGGTGTCCTTGCCGGGGACGCCCCTTGGGGCGGTGTAGTCGACGGAGGCGGCACGATCAGAGAAGCCCCCTGTAGCTCCCCTTGGTGCTGCTCCTCTCCTGCATCCACGGCACGGTTAACACTGAAGCATCGTGCATGACGCATGTTGATTGAGGGTGGGTGGTGGACTCACGCTGGGGGCTGGGCTGGGGGCTGCTGTCCGGGCTGCTCGACACCACCAGTGGCATACTAGAGGTGCCTGCTGGGGGCTGGCCACTCGCCGAAATCTTGGCCCTCTTTATCCTCTGGGCCAGCATCTCCACATCCCTGCAAGATGAAGACAAATGAGCAACGCCATCGAGGGGGAGTATAAGGAATGAGGGAGGAAAGCAGAGGCTTACTCTTTGTTCTCTTCCTCCTCCTCCTCCGTTGCTTTCCTCTTCCGCTCCAGGCTGAGAGGCCCGAGCTCTCTCTCCGGGCTGAGAGGCCCGAAGTCAAACAAGTCAAACCCAACCCCCGCACCGGTGTTTGCCGGCAAGGGGGAGGCGATGGCGTTCGGGCATGCTTGGACGACGAAGAAGCAGATGTCTTCTTCTTCAATGCCACGGCTTTCGCCATTTTCTTCATCGCCACCACCCTCGTCTGGCGCACGGGCGCTTCCTGAGCTTGCCGCAACTGCACGGCCTGGTCAAGGCGGACCGGCTCGCCGGAGGTGGCCCGCCGCAGGACCTGCCTTTTTCCGGTGATCGGGGGATCGGCGGTCGTGGCCCTCCCCTCCTCGCCCTCCTCTTACGACGACCCATCGGCGGTGTCTTTGACGAGGGGAGCCCCGGTGTCGGCGCCGCTGGCCTCCCTAGCGGCTGCTGCCCACCGAGCGAGCTCCCCCTCCTCCGCCTCTGCCGTGGCCTTGTCCACCACGCCGCCGGTGCTGCCGGCCTCCTTGACGAGCTTTGCCTCCTCCTCGGCAAGCTTCGCCTCCTCCACCCTGGTGGCGATATAGTCCAGCTCCGCTGGGGAGGTGTCCTGGATGAGCCACGGCTCGTCGGTGATGTATATCTCGTGCAGAGTGTCGAAGAACTCCTGCACCACAAGCTCGTCCAGCTCGACCCAGTTCGGGTCGAGGTCATGCGCGTTGAAGAGCGGCATCATGGCGATGATCTCGTTCCGGCGAGAGTTGTTGCTCAACGGAACCACTCCCGCCGGCAGCTCAAAAACGGGCACCTTGTCGACCTTGCCGGCCTTTGCGGTGGCCCTTGCGAGCTTGCCGGACCGCTCGACCTCGCCCTCGTCGTCGACCTCAAGCTGGAAGATTCGCTGGCAAAGATGGGTGTGCCGCAGCACCGTCAGGTTGTTGTCGAGGTCGGGACGGAGCCTCATGATGTCGACGACGTTCACGAAGAGCTAGGCCGGCCTCCCCTTGTCATGCAAAGGGGCGACCCGGCGGCGGATAAAATCCGCCCCGATCATCTCGAGGGTGAGCCCGGCCTGGGTGAGCCGAAGAATCCTGGTGGTGGCGATCGTGAGCTTCGCGTCGTCGGCATCGACATTGCCCCAATCACCACCACAGACCGGCGGCTTCTGGCGAACCTTGCAGAACGCTTGCGGGTCCTTCTCCTCAATCCAGCACCACCGGCCTCGCCATTCTTCCCCCCTCTCCTTCATGGCGCCATCTGGGTACGCCCCCTTGGACCTCGGGATCCAGGCGACGCAGCCAGCAATGGCGCCCCCTTTTTGGATCCGAGGGGAGAAATAATGGCAGAAGAGCACCGTGCTGGGGTGCACCCCAATGAAGCCCTCGCAGAGATGGGCGAAGAGGGCCATGCACGCCACACCATTCGGGATAAAATCCAGGAGGCAGAAACCATAGGTGTGCATGATGTCCTTGAAGAAATCGGAGAAGGGGGCACAGAGCCCGCAAGAGAAATAGTCGACGAAGAAGGGGTACCGATGCGGGGAGGGCCCGGCACTAGCAGGGACAACAGTCGTGGCCGGATGCCCCGTCTTCTCTCCCCCCGTCTTCACGCCCCACAAAGCCTTGAACATCTCCCGAAGCTTGGGCGCGCCAACCGTCAAGGGGAAGTAGGCGGACTGCGCCCGCCACGCCACCAGCTCGCTCTCCGGCTGCTCCGACACGCCGGCATCCTTCGCCGCTCCCTTGCCCTTGGTGGACTTAGGCGCCATGGCGGCTGCGAGAAGCGAAAAATCAGGGGATGGCGGAAGCAAGGCGGCGATGGGCGAAAGCAGAGAGGCTCGAGAAGAAGGGGACGGCGGTTCTGAGATTGGAGGAAGGCGCAAGGAAGGGGTAAAGTGAGCAGCGCGCCCGCGGTTATTCCTTTTTATGGGGAAGGCGCGGGCCACCTCCTTTCCCATTAACTGCGATACGACGCATGCGTGCGGACGCTGTCCCACGCATGCCTCCCACGTCATGCACGCGCACGACCCCCACATCGCGCGTTCAACGCGCGTCGTGGGGAAGCGCAGCAGATGGAACAGTGGCCGCGGTAAAAATCCGCCCCAACTGCCCGCGCACCATTTTGGGCCAGGCCCAAAAACGTGCTGCGCTAATGTATGGCCCAGGCCCGGTGGCTCCTATCGGTGTACAAAAGTAGGGGCCCTGCTTTTGACCCCTTTACTTGTGCACGGGAAGTCAGAGCCTCCCGCCACGGCCACACATAATAGGGCAGGAGGGGAAGCCGGAGAGAAGCCGAAGCCACAAGGAAAACAAAGCAACAACAAGAACCAAGGCCACGAAGATCAGATGGACGGAGCAGGTTTCCCCGGCAAGGACTCTTGCCGGGGGAGCCTCAGCGGCCTCGGCAAGACCATTGCCGGGCGAGCCCGCCCCCACCAGCCGAGCGAGCCACCTTCGAGCCCACCAACGCTAGACAAATGCATTGGGACAGGGCTCGGGAGGCACCTCCGTGGTGGCATGCAGATCTTTGTGAAGGCATTGAATGCTCAAGATTAAATGAGGATAGGAAGGTGACTATCCTCACCGAAGAAACCCACAAGACCCCCGGCAAGATCCTTGCCGGGGAAGCCAGCGCACCATAGCAAGACCCTTTCCGGGCCACCCGGCAAGACCCTTGCCGGGCCACTCGGCTAGACCCTTGCCGGGCCACCCGGCTAGACCCTCGCCAAGTGCACCGGCAGGGCCACTGCCAGGCTCGAGCCAGCCAAGTCTTCGCCACCGTTCGCATGCAGCTACCGACCCAGCCAGCTGGGCAGGCACCTGCATGGCAACATGTAGCTCTTCATGGATGCTCCACCACTGTGCCACCTCAGCTACTTGCCTGCCTACATGGCACCGCATGCATCGCTGGCCAAGGCGCGTGTCGAAGCGAAGAGGAGCGGCGACGGACGAGACGGACCTCACCCCCGTCCCCGATAAAGCGAAGGGACACCTAAGCCTCGCATTAAATGCGTCTTGTCCTGTAATACGAGCGATAAGCTCGCTACGCTGTAGCACTTTCCACCTCCTGTGTGCCACTGTGGCAGCCCCTTTCGCCTATAAAAGGAGGCCCATGGCACACGACGAAAGGATTCGGCTCTTTCGACCCTCGAAACACCTAGAGCTAGTTCGAGAGCTCAAGAACACTAATTACATCCACCAAAGCAGGATCGTAGGGTTTTACGCATCTTTACGGCCTGAACCTGGGTAAATCCCCCTTGTGTTGTCTGCTAGTCCCGCTCTTCTCACGATCCCCGCGCCCTGCAACCATAGAAGGGATTCCAGTGATCCCATAGGTGTCGTTTCCCACCGACACTCGTGGCCGCCTCGTTCACTTCTTGACGTCCACTCCAAGTCTCCTGGATTGCGTTTGTTCCCAAAAGATCGCTCCCGAAGGTTTCATTCCGTTTGGACTCTGTTAGATATTCCTTTTCTTCGGAACACTGAAATAGGCAAAAAATAGCAATTCAGGCTGGGCCTCCGGTTAGTAGGTTAGTCCCAAAAATGATATAAAAGTGTAGAGTAAAGGCCATAGACATCCAAAATGGATAATATAATAGCATGGAATAATCAAAAATTATATATACGTTGGAGACGTATCACGCATCCCCAAGCTTAATTCATGCTCGTCCTCGAGTAGGTAAATGATAAAAACAGAATTTTTGATGTGGAATGCTACCTAGCATAATTCTCAATGTAATTTTCTTTATTGTGGTATGATTGTTTAGATCCAAGTGATTCAAGATAAAAGCTTATAAAACATAAAAATAGTAATACTTCAAGCATACTAACAAGTAATCATGTCTTATCAAAATAGCATAGCCAAAGAAAGCTCATCCCTACAAAATAATATAGTTAGGCCATGCTTCATTCTCATCACACAAAATACTCCCATCATGCACAACCCTGGTTTCAGCCAAGCAATTGGTTCATACTTTTTAACGCGCTTCAGCTTTTTCAACTCTTACGCAATACATGAGCGTGAGCCATGGACATAGCACTATAGGTGGAATAGGGTGGTGGTTGTGAAAAAAAAGGGAGATGATAGTCTCACATCAACTAGGCATATCAACGGGCTAAGGAGATGCCCATTAATAGATATCAATGTGAGTGAGTAGGGATTGGCATGCAACGGATGCACTAGAGCTATAAATATATGAAAGCCCAACAAAAGAAACTAAGTGGGTGTGCATCCAACTTGCTTGCTCACGAAAACCTAGGGCATTTTGAGGAAGCCCATCATTGGAATATACAAGCCAAGTTCTTTAATGAAAAATTCCCACTAGTATATGAAAGTGACAACATAGGAGACTCTATATCATGAAGATCATGGTGCTACTTTAAAGCACAAGTGTGGAAAAGAGATAGTAGCATTGTCCCTTCTCTCTTTTCTCTCATTTATTTTTTCTTCTTCTTTTTTTCTTTCTTTTTTTCCTTTTTTTATTTGGTGGGCTTATTTGGCCTCTTTTTTTATATGGGCTTCTTTGGCCCCTTTTATTTTTATAAAGTCCAAAGTCTCATCCCGACTTGTGGGGGAATCATAGTCTTCATCATCCTTTCCTCACTTGGGACAATGCTCTAATAATGAATATCATCACACTTTTATTGATTTACAACTCAAGAATTACAACTCAATACTTAGTAAAATATGACTCTATGTGAATGCCTCCGGTGGTGTACTGGGATATGCAATGAATCAAGAGTGAGATGTATGAAAAATTATGATGGTGGACTTGCCACAAATACGATGTCAACTACATGATCATGCAAAGAGCAATATGACAATGATGGGGCGTGTCATAATAAACGGAACGGTGGAAAGTTGCATGACAATATATCTCGGAATGGCTATGGAAATGCCATAATAGGTAGGTATGGTGGCTGTTTTGAGGAAGGTAAATAATGGGTGCATGATACCGGTAAAAGTTGTGTGGCATAATAAAGGCTAGCTATGGTGGAAGGGTGAGAGTGCGTATAATCCATGGACTCACATTAGTCATAAAGAAATCATATACTTATTGCAAAAGTCTACTTGACCTCGAAGCAAAGTACTACTATGCATGCTCCTAGGGGAAGGGTTGGTAGGAGTTAACCATCGCGCGATCCCGACCTCCACACATAAGGAAGACAATTAAAAGAGCACCCCATGCAACAAATTTGTCGCACAACTTTTACCATACGTGCATGCTACGGGACTTGCCAACTTCAATACAAGTATTTCTCAATTTCATAATTACCCAACTAGCATGAATCTAACATTACCACCTTTATATCTCAAAACAATTATCAAGCATCAAATTGATCATAGTGTTTAATGCATTTCCTATGATAGTTTTTATTATATCCAACTTGGATGTTCATCATTCTAGGACCAAATTTATAACCATAGTAAATACCATGCTGTTCTAAAAGACTCTCAAAATAATATAAGTGAAGCATGAGAGATCAACAATTTCCACAAAATCAAGCCACCGCCGTGCTCTAAAAAGTATAAGTGAAGCACATAGAGCAAAACTATCTAGCTCAAAAGATATAAGTGAAGCACATAGAGTATTCTAATAAATTCCAAATCATGTGTGTGTCTCTCAAAAGGTGTGTACAGCAAGGATGATTGTGGTAAACTAAAAAGCAAAGACTCATATCATACAAGACGCTCCAAGCAAAACACATATCATGTGACGAATAAAAATATAGCTCCAAGTAAAGTTACCAATAGATGAAGACGAAAGAGGGGATGCCTTTCGGGGCATCCCCAAGCTTAGGCTTTTGGTTATCCTTGAATATCTAGGGGTGCCATGGGCATCCTAAAGCTTAGGCTCTTTCCACTCCTTATTCCATAGTCCATCAAATCTTTACCCAAAACACGAAAACTTCACAACACAAAACTCAACAGGGAATCTCATAAGCTCCGTTAGTGCAAGAAAGAAAAACCACCACATAAGGTACTGTAATGAACTCATTCTTTATTTATATTGGTGTTAAACCTACTGTATTTCAACTTCTCTATGGTTCATACCCCCTGATACTAGCCATAGATGCATCAAAATAAGCAAACAACGCACGAAAAACAGAATCTGTCAAAAACAGAACAGTCTGTAGCAATCTATAACTTTTGAATACTTTTGGAACTCTAAAACTCCTACCAAAATAGGAAGTCCTGGGAACTTTGTCTATTGATGTACTGCAAAAATAATCAACGCAAAAGCACGTTTATGTGATTTATTAAAATTATCCTCGTGTGCGCAAAAGTTTCTGTTTTTCAGCAGAATCAAATTAACTATCACCGTAGGTTATCCTATAGGTTCTACTTGGCACAAACACTAATTAAAACATAAAACCACATCTAAAAAGAAGCTAGATGAAAATTTTATTACTAAACAGAAGCAAAAAGCAAGGAACAAAAATAAAATTGGGTTGCCTCCCAACAAGCGCTATCGTTTAACGCCCCTAGCTAGGCATAAAAGCGAGAATAGATCTACGTATTGCCATAATAATAAGATAGATCACGAAAACTCATCTCATATTCTCTACGTTCAACAGCAAGTTTTCTTTGAGGCAAGCAAAAGTAATCAAAAGGCTAAATTTAATGGGACAAAAGTCCCCAAGATCAATCTCAGGAGGTATGGGTCCCTCCTTTGGCCCTTCATATTGCACAACCAATTCATCATTATAAGCATTCTTTTGACATAACTTCATGAGTCTATACTCAAGAGAATATCCTAGCTCATTATTTCGAATAGCAAGATCATTATTAAGTTCAGAAATTCTATCAACTAGAATAGTGGTAGGAACCTTTTTTCTAAGGTTTTCATTAAAAGCAACATAGTCCAGAGATTAGAAACACATTATTTCCTCTTGATCGAAGAGGATTGCCTCTATGGGAGGACTGCCAGCGTCCACCCTATAGTCCGCAAAAAATTATTTGGCTTCTTTTATTATAAATCTAAACTCATGTGCCAAAAATATAGTAGTTGCATGCTTAACAGAAGAATGCTCAATATTAGAAAATTCTAGGAAAATCCTTTGTATGCAAGGATGCATGTGCATAAACTGTCTTTCAAGTTCAACTATAAGCATGGCGATAGCATCCGCAAGACTACTATTTCTATGCAGAATAGAACTACCCATAGAGGGTAAAGCACCGGAACAAGTAAATAAATCTTGAATAACCCCTTTTCCAATAATATTACCACTACCGATTTGAAACTTTTTAGTATGCAAGATAGGGGGTTCTTCAGCAGGAGCATCAGAATTTTCCATGTTATCATTATTGTCCATATCGACGATAATCTCCCCAATTTCAGACATAACGGCAGAAAATGCAAGGAGAAAGAGAAAGAGGGAGGCGAACGGAAAAGAGAGGGCGAATAAAATGGCAAGGCTGAAGTGGGGGAGAGGAAAATGAGAGGCAAATGGTAAATAATGTAATGCGAGGGAGATGAGTTTGTGATGGGTACTTGGTATGTCTTGACTTGAGCGAAGACCTCCCCGGTAACGGCGCCAGAAATCCTTCTTGCTACCTCTTGAGCACTGCGTTGGTTTTCCCTTGAAGAGGAAAGGGTGATGCAGCAAAGTAGCGTAAGTATTTCCCTCAGTTTTTGAGAACATCAATCCAGTAGGAGGCTCCTCAAAACTCGCACGCACCTACACAAACAAACAAGAACCTCGCAACCAACGCGATAAAGGGGTTGTCAATCCCTTCACGGTAACTTGCGAAAGTGAGATTTGATAGAGATAATAAGATAAGATAAATATTTTTGGTATTTTTATGATATAGATTGAAAGTAAAAGATGCAAATAAAAGTAAATGGGAAACTTGTATGATAAAAGATAGACCCGGGAGCCATAGGTTTCACTAGTGGCTTCTCTCAAGATAGCATAAATATTATGGTGGGTGAACAAATTACTGTCGAGCAATTGATAGAAAAGTGCATTAGTTATGAGATTATCTAGGCATGATCATGTATATAGGCATCACGTCCGCAACAAGTAGATCGAAACGATTTTGCATCTACTACTATTACTCCACACATCGACCGACTCCTGCCTGCATCTAGAGTATTAAGTTCATGAAGAACAGAGTAACATATTAAGAAAGATGACATGATGTAGAGGGATAAACTCATGCAATATAATATAAACCCCATCTTTTATCCTCGACGGCAACAATACAATATGTGCCTTGCTGCCCGTGCTGTCACTGGGAAAGGACACCACAAGTTTAAGCCCAAAGCTAAGCACTTTTCCCATTGCAAGAAAGCTCAATCTAGTAGGCCAAACCAAACTGATAATTCGAAGAGACTTGCAAAGATAACCAATCACACATAAAAGAATTCAGAGAAGATTCAATTATTTCTCATAGATAAACCTGATCATAAACCCATAATTCATCTAATCTCGACAAACACACCGCAAAAAGAGTTACATCGAATAGATCTCCAAGAAGATCAAGGAGAACTTTGCATTGAGATTCAAAGAGAGAGAAGAAGCCATCTAGATAATAACTATGGACCCGGAGGTTGGTGGTAAACAACTCACAACTCATCGGAGAGGCCTTGGAGATGATGTAGAGGCCCTCCATGGTCGATTCCCCCTCCGGCGGAGCGCCGGCGAAGGCTCCATGATGGGATCTCATGGATATAGAAGGTTGCGGTGGTGGAAATAGGTTTTCGTGGTGCTCCTAGATGTTTTCGGGGTACGTGGATATATATAGGTGAAGGAGGTAGGTCAGGAGAGCCACGAGGGGCCCACAAGGGTGGGGGGCACGCCGGGCACCCTCGTGGCCACCTCGTTTACTTTTTGATGTCCACTCCAAGTCTCCTGGACTGCGTTTGTTCCAAAAAGATCGCTCCCGAAGGTTTCATTCCGTTTGGACTCTCTTTGATATTCCTTTTCTTCGAAACACTGAAATATGAAAAAAAAACAGCAATTCGGGCTGGGCCTCCGGTTAGTAGGTTAGTCCCAAAAATGATATAAAAGTGTAGAGTAAAGCCCATAAACATCCAAAACAGGTAATATAATAGCATGGAACAATCAAAAATTATAGATACGTTGGAGACGTATCACAGCTGCCCTCTCGGCGGAAGCGGGCGCGCTCAATGCGGATGCAGCGGCACTCTCGTCGTAGGCGGCCACGCTCTCGGTGCAGGCGCGGCGCTCGGGGGGATGCGGCCATCGTACGGGCCTTCACGAAGCATTTCCACAGCGTCAACTTTGCAAGAAGGGGTTGTGGGAATGGGGATCGGAATTTGTGGATTCGGGGGCTGCCGGCACTAGAGCAGACGAGCCGGCGAAGCTTAAGGAGGAAGACTTAAATAGGCCCAGATTTTTTCATCGCAAACGATTCCTGCAAAACAACTGTGTGTGATGTTGTAGATATTTTTTATTAGCTGTCAAAGACGAATTTGGAGTAAAGTGGCAACGGATGGTGTTTTAAATGTAGGAGAAAATTTGTAGTACTAATACAACTGTCATGTCAAATTTTGTAAAATTTCAGGGGTCATTTGACCTTTTAAGTCATTTAATTGGTTTTCTAGCCATTTAATGGACGTAATTTAAAATTTGAACTACATGTACATGCAGCAGCTAACCAAAACGGTTTGAAAAGTCATATTTTGTGTGCTTATGTGTGATTTAATTCCACGTGCAGTAAATTGGAAGGAATTTTCAAACATATTGGTCTAAGGCTATGACACAATTAAGCATGGAGTGCCATTGCATTTAAATTCCAAAAAATAGGGCCATTTGCATTTCTGCCCCTATCTCGAACCACCTAGTCAAATTTTCCCTTAATTTCAAAGCATGCTCAAATTTGCCCCTCTGCCGTTAAGTCACTACTCAAAAATGCCCTTCCGTCCAGTCAAAGTCCTTTGACTGTCAGAGGCCCATGTGTACTATAGTAGACGAAAAGCTACAGTATTGGATAGAAAGTGCTACAGTACTGTACGGAAGGGCATTTCTGAGTAGTGACTTAACGACGGAGGGGCAAATTTGAGCATGCTTCAAAATTAGGGGCAAATCTGAGTAGTGGATTCGAGTTAGGGGCATAGATGTAAATGTCCCCAAAAAATAAAAACATGTAACCTTGCTTGAGGTAATGTCATACCACCAACATGATGTGGTACAAAAATTTGCCTGTTTGACAAAAGTTTGGACACACACCCCTCACAAACCGGAGTAACTCACTAGAAGGCTCGTGGTTCTGAGAGGGGACAATGCATGTTTGCTGACGAATGGCACATAGCTTCCTCTTATGGCCTTCAAAATTTCTCTACGTGTAATGTGCACTGATACTAACTGTCATGTGAAAATTTGGAAAATTTCAGGGGTCATTTGACCTTTTAAAAAGATTTAAGTGATTTCCTAGCCATTTAATGACCGTACGTAATTAATATTTGAACTAGATGTACATGCAACGGCTAACCATAACGGTTTGAAAAATCATATTTGTGTACTTGTGTGCGAGTTAATTCCATGTGCAGTAAATTAGAAGGAAGTTTCAAACATACTGGTCTCACGGCATGGACACATGCATGGAGTGCCATAGCATTGTTATTCCAAAAAATGAAAAAATGATCAAAAAAACTTGAAACCTTGCCTAATGTAATGTCATGCCACCAAGATGATGTGGTAAAATTGGCTTGCTTGACAAAAGTTTGGACACACACCCCTCACAAAACGGAGCAACTCACTAGAAGGTCCGTGGTTCCGAGAGGGAACAATGCATGTTTGATGACGAACGGCAGATAGCTTCCTCTTACGGCCTTCAAAAAATTTCTACGTGTAATGTGCATTGATACTAACTGTCTTGTGAAATTTGGAAAATTTCAGTGGTCATTTGACCTTTTGAAGACATCTAAGTGATTTCCAAGCCATTTAATGACCGTAATTCAAATTTGAACTAGATGTACATGCAATGGCTAACCATAACGGTTTGAAAAATCATATTTGTGTACTTGTGTGCGGGTTAATTCCATGTGCAGTAAAGTAGAAGGAATTTTCAAACATATTGGTCTCACGGCATGGACACATGTACATGCATGGAGTGCCATGTCATTTTTATTCCAAAAAATTAAAAAAATGATCAGAAAACATGAAACCTTGCTTGATGTAATGTGATGCCACCAAGATTATGTGGTACAAAATTTGGCTTGCTTGACGAAAGTATGGACACACACCCCTCACAAACCGGAGCAACTCACTAGAAGGCTCGTGGTTCCGAGAGGGAACAATGCATGTTCGATGACGAACGGCAGATAGCTTCCTCTTACGGCCTTCAGAAATTTTCTACATGTAATATGCACTGATACTAACTGTCATGTGAAAAACTGGAAAATTTCATGGGTCATTTGACCTTTCAAAGACATTTAAGTGATTTCCTAGCCATTTAATGACCATAATTCAAATTTGAACTACATCTACATGCAACGGCTAACTATGACGGTTTGAAAAATCATATTTGTGAACTTGTGTGCGAGGTCAAAAATTATCAGACGATGTAAATATCTGGTGTTCAAAATAGAAAATCTAAATTCCGGCAAGACAATCGGCCCCACACGATTAGCACTCTATTTCGCGCCTCGAGTTTTGGAAGGTGGGCGGCCGGCTTTATTAATCAGACACGACTCTGCATTGGGAACCGTCAGCTATTATGTTCACACACGGATTTTGCTGCGGGAATCATGTGTAATTCACACTACAGTACTCGTAAATTCCGGCGACCAGCATGTGTACTATTCTCGACGATATAGATTCCGGCTGCCAATAAATACTACATTGCTCATGTCGTCCCGCCTGCATTATCATCTAGATCCTTCCCTTGCTCGCCCTCTCTCTCTCTCTCTATATATATATATATATATATATATATATATATATATATATATATATATATCAAATCTCTACCATGGCGCCACCGGTCTGCCCACGCGTCGACGAGGAGTAGCCACCCCCGAGGAGGCTCACTCGAAGAGCATCGACGAGGACACCTACGCGCCGCCGGACGAGGTTGCACCGGACCCCCCAACTTTGGATTGGTTTTGGGGCTAGTAAGATCTTTGTCTTTGGAAGTTGCTACCGCCGGCTGAGAAAGCCAGGCAAGTGGATTTCAGGAAGGAGATGGTGGAGGAGGATGCCAGGTACCGGGCAGCCTGTGAAGCCCATGATGCTGCCTGGAAAAAGGAGGCGGCGGAGCTTTGGGAGCGGGTGCATCATCATGCAGAGGAGGTGTACGAAGACGGGTACTTTGCGAGGAAGGCCAGAGGTGCTAGGCACCTCGTCGCTGCATGGAGTTGGGCCGATAAGCTCCAGCGTGCCACCGAAGAGGACCTCGGTGGGCGTGTCTGTCTCGTGTCCGCGCCGACGCAAATCCGGCTAAAAAATGGTCGGGAATGGGTCGATAGGCGGACGAAAAGCGGAAGCGCGTCCGTTTGGGTCGGTGCGTTGGGCCAACTTTTTTGTCTGCGCGCGTCCATTTTGGTCAGCGCCGACCCAAACAGAAAAGTCGGGCCAGTGCGCCGACCCAAACGGACGCGCGTCCGCTTTTCGTCCACTTGCCGACCCATTCCCGGTCCATTTTTGAGCCGTATTTGCATCGACCCACCTCCCACGTCACTGCCACCGCCGTCTTGCCCCAGTCTCACTAAAGCTTCCCACCCCCACTCCCCGACATAGTCGCGATCAAGAAGCCGCCTCGCCGCCTCGCCGCCCCCAGCTCCTTCATCGGACATCGACACACTCTTCGGACGTCGCCAGGGCAACTAGCTAGTCCGAGGGCGGGGCGACTCCCTTCGCCGGCCGGCTCCCTCGTCGACGCTCGCAAGCTGTTTGACAGTTTGCCAAGGTACAAAATGGACGCCGCCGACGAGTTCCTTTTCCATAATTTTCTTCGCGACTCCGATGATTCCTTGTCCGATGATGAGGAGGAGATCTTGGCTGCCGTGTTGGCCCATCACCACCTCAATAGCCAGTGCATGTTTTTCCGTGGCTCCATACTTGAGGCTGTGGCATCTCAAGATCTCTGGATCTGGCAATCTTCCTTTGGCATGGCCGGATCACACAATGATATCAACGTGCTTCAGTGCTCGCCAGTGTTTGCTAGACTTGCCGAAGGCAACAACCCACCGGTGAATGTTATCATCACCGGCCACAACTACGACAAAGGATACTACCTAGGTGACGGTATCTATCCTTAATGGACCACTATTATGAAGACAATCCCCAACCCTGTCGGAGAGAAGAGGAAAAGATTCGCCCAAGAGCAAGAGAGTGTTAGGAAGGACGTCGAGCGTGCCTCTGGTGTTTTGCAATCTCAATGGGGCATCGTTCAGTATCCTGCTAGGACTTGGAGTACGAAGAAGCAGTGAGAGGTGATGACTGCTTGTATGATCATGCACAATATGATCGTAGAAGATAAGCGCCCGAAACGTCTCTACGGTCAAGGGTTCCAGTTTGAAGGTGAGAATGTTGTGTCTGAGCATGGAGGAGCGACAACGTTTAAACAATTCACCCAATTTCATCATGACATGCGTGATTGGGAAACCCACATGCAACTGCAAAATGATTGGTTGAACATATTTGGGCTCATGCTGGCAACCAATAAATGTATCTTTTTATTCGGCTTGCAAAACTATATCAAGACTATTTTATTTTTATTCGGCTTGTAAGACTATGCTATTTATTTGCTTGAACTATGCTATTTATTTAGTTGTGGACTATATGTTTGATTGTGAAAATGCATAATTTCTGTGTGAAATAATAAAAAATTTGTGCTATTTGTTAAAGAGGGTGGCCAGCCGGCTACGCCGGCAAATATGGGTTAGCGCGTTGGGTGTACTGCCAACCTAAATTTCAAACAGGGCGTACGCCGAGCGGGAGGCCGATCCAAACGGACAAAAGCGCCGTCCGTTTGGGCCGGCGCGTTGGATTTTTTTTAGGGAAGACTACACTGCTAGTTTTATTGAAACTCAAAATAGGTTTACATTGTCTACGAGCTTGCTTACAACAATGTCAGAAAGCTCGTCCAACCAGCTAAAAAAAGTCTTATTACAATAACAAAAATGAGCTAGCACGTGGGCCGGCGCATTGGAGTTGCTCTAATATTAGTGCATAGATTATAACTCATCATCATCAATCAATCAATCAAAAAAGTTACTCCTTTCTCCGTCCGTCTACCTCTTCCAAATCCCCAACCCGCCCCACTTTTCTCCACTCCACCCAGCGTCCGGATCCCATCTCACCTAGCGGCGCTCATGTGACACTCCGGCTCGCGCTCTCGCTCACGCTCTGCAACCCACCTGTCGACGCGGCTGTTCCAACTGGAGCTTGGGCGTATCTAATTAAGCCACCGGGTTGGAATCGGGGGCGATGGGGCAGGAGGGGATGGGCTACAGCAGCGGCAAGGCCGGCGGCGGTGGGGGAGGGGCCCTGCCGATGACGGCGGCGCGGGCGCGTGGGGCTTCGCCGCTCAGCACCCACCATCGGTCGCGGAAGATCAGCCGCACCTTCAACAACGTCAAGATCACCGTGCTCTGCGGCCTCGTCACCATCCTCGTCCTCCGGGGTACCATTGGGCTCAACCTCTCCCTTCCGTCCCAACCCTCCGACGCCGATGCCCTCGCAGGCGCCAAGGCCGTTGAGGACATCGACCGCATCCTCCGCGAGATCCGCTCCGACTCCGACCCCTCCGACCCCACCGACAGCGACCTCGACTCCTCCAGCGTCCTTTCCAACGCCACCGCACTCAACTCCTCGGAAGCCGCCGCCGCCTATGCCGCCGCCGTGGGCAACTACGCGCTCGGTCCCAACGTCTCTGGCTGGGACGAGCAGCGCCGACGGTGGCTCGCGCAGAACAAGGGCTTCCCAGCCACTGTCCCCGGCGGCAAGCCCAGGATCCTGCTTGTCACGGGGTCGCAACCAGGCCCCTGTGACAACCCGCTTGGCGACCACTACCTGCTCAAGAGCACCAAAAACAAGATCGACTACTGCCGCTTCCACGACATCGAGATCGTTCACAATCTTGCGCACCTCGACAACGAGCTCGCTGGTTACTGGGCCAAGCTGCCGCTGCTCCGCCGACTTATGCTCTCCCACCCGGAGGTCGAGTGGATCTGGTGGATGGACAGTGACGCCCTATTCACCGACATGGCCTTTGAGCTGCCCCTCTCGCGCTATGACAACCATAACCTCATCATTCACGGTTATCAGGATCTCCTCTTTGAGAAGCACTCTTGGATCGCGCTCAACACCGGCAGCTTCCTCTTCCGGAACTGCCAGTGGTCACTCGATCTTCTCGCTGCGTGGGCTCCTATGGGGCCCAAGGGCTTCATCCGCGAGGAAGCCGGGAAGATACTCACCGCATACCTGAAGGGCCGTCCAGCATTCGAGGCTGACGACCAGTCTGCGTTGATACACCTCTTGCTCTCGCAGAAGGAGAAGTGGATGGACAAGGTGTATATAGAGAATTCATACTACTTGCACGGTTTCTGGGCTGGGCTGGTGGACAAGTACGAGGAGATGATGGAGAACCACCATCCAGGGCTTGGGGATGAGCGGTGGCCATTTGTGACACACTTTGTTGGGTGCAAGCCATGCGGAAGCTATGGTGATTACCCAGTAGACCGGTGTCTCAAGAGTATGGAGCGAGCATTTAATTTTGCCGATAACCAGGTGCTGCGCCTGTATGGTTTCGCACACAAGGGGCTGGAAAGCCCTAAGATCAAAAGGATCAGGAGTCAGACCACAAAGCCTATTAACGACAAGGAGAACCTTGATGTGAAGGCCAAGATGTCGACCACTTCTTGAAGCTACTGAAGATAAGGCAATAGCATAGGCTCTCTTCAAGGTCAGCATTTTGTCACTTGGTTGTTGTTTTAGTTTCTACTATTTTTTGCTTATGGATTTTTTTTCTTGTTATGTGTAACAGTTAGAGATTGCACATGTTATGTTTATCATGAACTTAAATGTGGTAGGAGCTCAAATCAGATGGAAATATCTCAGTTTTGTACTCAATTTCATTTCAGTGTTACTTTCTCGCAGGACAAGTACCCGTAATGTGGTGTTAGTATCTTGTAGTGATTTGTGTTCTATGTAGTGTTGAAGTGCAGTTTTGAAGCAAAGCTAATTGCTTAGCTAATTTAGAACATTTGGCCCTATAGGCTATAATAGTGCTATGTTAACTGGAAATATTTAGCCCTATAATAAGATCCCGCGGGGCATATGTGCCAATGGAGGTCCTCACGCTCCAAACTTTGTTACTCCCTCGACAATTAATATGGACGGAGGGAGTAGTTCATTTCGTATTTTTCTTGTTCGATGGTGGCATTTACCGAATTGCCATCTTTAGTGCCTAGATATGTTAGTCCAAATTTTTTTCATGGAACCATTGAAGAAAAGATGCGATCTGAGCATATCATAAGTGGCTAGATTCCTTGTGGTAGAATCTGTCCACCTAGGTTACAGTCCTAAACTTAGCATGGGTGTTCGCATTTTTTAGCGGTATGGTGTACCTGTTAAGTACGATGTGTCCATGGTCACTTTGTCAATCTAAAGATTTCCATTTGGAGTTCATTTTTCAAAGAAAAAACTAGTATTTAAGAGAAGATAGTATCTCACCCCCTTGTAATGAATTGTATTACATATTTTAAATAATGGTAATAGTAGAAGATAAGGAAAAGATGGCCCTTATTTACAACAATGCAAGCTGCTTACAGAGGTGTTTCCTTAAATAATCCAATTTTTGTGGAAGCATCAGTGCTTATATCATAGTACTGGGGACAATCCGTATTTTGTGGAAACATCAGTGCTTATATCTATAGCTGGGGTGTGTAGTTAAGCATCTGCTCTCTACAAATAAGTGCTGGTGCCTAAGGTAAAGCCGGTTTATTTTTCTAGACTCCTTTGCTCCCCACAAATAAGCACCGATGCTTAAGTAAAGTCTGTTTATTTTTCTAAACACCTTGCATTGTACATGACCTTGGTTGCGGACTTGGTTTAGTTCAAGTCCGTTAGTCTTGGCTATTGAGTTGGGTTGGAGTCCATCTTTGGAATTGTATGCATTTGACATTCGAAGTTATCCTGAGTGAACTATGTGTACACTTGTTTTCAAATTGATTTTATTGAAATCTATATTGTGAATGAACTACGTATCACATGTTTTCAGATTGCTTTTATCAAAATCCGTGATATAGTTGTGAAGCATATTTTTGCAGCTTCACATATTATATGAACAGAAGCAATACTATTCTGCATATATGCAGACGCAACTTGTCCATCAGAGAGCTGATGCCGTTTTAAGATCAATGAGCATTCCCCAAACAAATATTCATATTCTTTCGAGAATAACTTTGTACTTATGCAAACGTCCATGCTCTGTTTTTTTTCCATGGATGCAAGAGAACAGTGTTAGAAATTTAAGGTTTGTGGTCTACTCTATATTCCTCCGCGTTTATTGGTCCCGCTCACAATTCGCTAATTCACATATATGAAGCTGGGTAGGGACCTTTTATTATCTTTTAAAAAAGTCCAACTCTTATATACAATTAATTATTGCATTTATTATCTTTTCAAAAGTCCCAACCCTTGTATACAAATAATTATTGCTCTAACATGTGGTCAAAGCTAACCTCGAAAAACGCATTAGGCCCTATATACATGGAAGGAGGGAGTAGTTACCTTCTTTGCTACTCCCTCCGTTCGGGTTTATTAGGCCTAAAGACAACTTCTCTTAGACCAAAACACATAGTAATTTGCTCACATTAATTCTTTTATTACATTCCAATGCACTCTCTCACATGCATGCAGCCAATGAAAAAACATGCATGAAGTATATTAATTTTCCAGCCATGGCACTAACAGTAATGGCTTTCAATGCAACCAATGAAATGGTTGCATGCATGCACCTTCCCAAAGCGGGGCCTTATAAAAAGGGACATGCTTGTGATGCTGAGAGGCCTAATAAACCCGGACGGAGGGAGTATTAGAAGGGAGTTGTCTCCATCCTCTTCAGGTCTTTTACTTTCCAACCAATCTATTTACCACAAAGCTAATTTCTGACTCATCAGAATTTAGGGATAGATTGGAACGAGTCCATCTCTGTTCGATCGAGCTCCCTCGACTCCTCGTTCCTCTGATTTTCTTTCCTCTCCCGCATCGCTGATGTCAGGATCTAGCTAAGTTTCAGATCCAGGACTAGGGATTTGAGGAGAAGGATTGCGGAATTTCTCCGAGATCCAGAGTATTTATATTATCTATGAGTTTACTTGGCCATCTTGGCTAGTCTTAGAGAAAGAGTCGATGATGACTGCCAGCCACAACAACCCGGTTGTTATATAGGCGACCAGCTCCGGGCAAGGAGGTGAAATGGAGCAGTAACTATCAGTAACGTTAGAATTTAAATTGTAAGGCTAGCGACGAACGGTAATAGTGAGGAGCTATCCCAGTCGTACATCTCTCCGAAGTGTTATCTGCTACAGCTAACTAAAGAAATACTGTTATCTGCTACAGCTAACTAAAGAAATACAACGACAACCTCAGTCCTGACATTGCTCCCCTTGAGTTTCGACGTGTCCTCATAACGTTGCTGCATCCCCCCTCCACGCATGTGTAGTTGTGCTGAAAAACTCCGGGAAATTGTACGTGCTGGTAGATCGATCCATCTGATAAGCCATTGTACAACAGGTACATTTTGTCTTGGAACTCGGTGCACTTGGAGGACTTCTGCTGGTCCAGTCTTCAGTGTACCATCAGCATTAACAAATGGCAATTTAGGACCAGGGATGGACTTGTTGCCTACGTGTTTCTTCAACTGGCTGACATGGAACACTGAATGGATTTGTACTGTGCTTGGCAGCTGTAATTTGTATGCAGATTTTCCCACTTTTTGAATCACCAAAAATGGCCCATAGAATTTGTTCTGTAACTTCAGTGCTCCTTTGAACCCAAATGTTGCCAATCTATAAGGGGCCAGTTTGAGATATACAACATCTTCCGTTTGGAAAGTTCTTTCAACTCTCTTGGTGTCTGCATATTTCTTCATTCTGTTTTGAGCCAGTAACAAATTTTCCTTCAATTGCTGCAATGCTTCTGCATCTTCAGGTCCAAGAATGGCCAGTTTTGAGATAAGTGGTGGAGGAAAACCATATAGGGCTTGGAATGGGGACATTTTGATTGCAGTGTGATAGGTAGAATTGTACCAGAATTCAGCCAAAGACAACCGAGAAAGCCATTTCTTAGGTGCTGGTGTAGTCATGCATCTTAAGTATGTTTCCAGACATTGATTTACTCTTTCAGTCTGCTCATCAGTTTGTGGATGATATACTGTATTGTATCTTAATTTCACTTTAAGTGTAGATAATATATCCCTCCATAGCTGACTAGTAAATATCTTGTCCATGTCAGATATTATCATTTTTGGAGGGCCATGCAACCTAATTGTGTAATCAACAAAGGCTTGAGCCACACCGAGCACTGTGTAGGGATGAGACAGGGGAATAAAATGTGCATACTTGGTAAACCCGTCCACTATTACCATGATGACATCCTTTCCTTGAGAGTTAGGCACGCCCTCAATGAAGTCCATAGATATGTGTTGCCATGCCATATCAGCCACAGGGAGTGCTTCCAGAAGACCAGGCTGTAAGCAATTTTCATGCTTAGCTCTTTGACAGATAGGGCAGGCATCAATGAAAGCTTCCACTAATGATTTTACTCCAGGCCAGTTAAAAATGCTTTTCACTCTATGATATGTTGCTCTTCTTCCAGAGTGACCACCCACAGGAGAGTTGTGCAAAGCTATGAGTAACTTGTTTCTTAACTTAGGAATGTTGCCCACAAGAATTTTTCCTTTATATCTTATTATCCCGGCTGTTAAGGAGTACTCTCATAGTGTGTGATCATTCTTAAGGAGCAATTTCTCCCACAACTATAGACTGTCAGGGTCTTTCTAGTAACTATGTACCAGCTCCTCTGTGTAGCGCCCAAGATGTGATTCGATCCCAATCACGTGATGAATTCATGATTGGGCCACAATCGCATTTCGAGCGCATAGCAAGGTGGATATGATTACAACATACCATGTACTGAATAGATAAGAGTGCCAGATAAAGGCTTACACTCGCCACAAGCTACAACATCAATACATAGCAATCATCATACAGAAGAGCAGGATCCGACTACGGATGAAATCAAACGAAAAAGAAGAACGACATCCACCCTGCTAGCCCAGGCTCCCGACCCGGAACCTATCCCTTGATCGAAGAAGAAGAAGAAGCAGAAGAACTCCAAAGAAGCAAGCATCACACCCGCGTCAGATCATCGCATTACCTGTACCTGCAACTGTTGTTGTAGTAATCTATGAGCCACGAGGACTCGGCAATCCCATTACTATGGATATCAAGACTAGCAAAGCTTAATGGGTATGGAAAGGATATGTGGTGAGGCTACAGCAGCACTAAGCATTGTATGGTGGCTAGCTTACGAGTACAAGAATAAGACGAGAAACTACGCGAACGGTCGCAAACTGGTAATGGTCAAGTGATCCTGAACTACTTACGAGTCAAACATAACCCCACTGTGTTCTCTTCCCGAACTTGCTCGAAAAAAGACAATCAAGGTTACATACACGGTTGGTGGATTTTAATTCGGATCTGATGTCAAGTTCTCTACAACCGGATGTCCCAACTTAGCCCACGACAAGCTCTCACGATCAACGAAGGAAAATCCTTCTCTCGGGACAACCCGATCAAGCTCGGAATCCCGATTCACAAGACATTTCGACAATGGTAAAACAAGTCCAGCAAGACCTCCCGGCGTGCCAACACCCTGATATTAGCCGCGCGTATCTCGTCGGGCCACGACCGAATGGGACATCCTACGAGGAAAACCAAATCCTTGAGTTTCCTTGTGGCGGCCCCGCAGTCTACCCGTTTGGGACCAACACCATCAGCACTGGCCCCCCTGTATTATGTTAAATTACTCCTCGGGTAGCGCTAACTCCCTAGGCATCAAATTTAATATCATGTTTATTATGTTGGGCAAATGTTAAAACCAACGTTGGGTCTTGCTGGAAGAGTTTTATTTAAAGCGAACTGTCAAGGGGGCCCATAAACCCCGACCGTGTTAGGAATGCAAAATCAAGGAACATAACACCGGTATGACGGAAACTAGGGCGGCAAGAGTGGAACAAAACACCAGGCAAAAGATCGAGCCTTCCACCCTTTCCCAAATATATACATGCATTAATTAAATAAGAGATATTGTGATATTCCAAGATATCCATGTTCCAACATGGAACAACCTGCAACTGCTCCTACAACTAGCAATGCTATAAGAGGGCACTGAGCAAAGCGGTAACATAGCCAAACAATGGTTTGCTGGGATGGTGAAAAAGGTTAGAGACTGTTTCATGGCATACTAGGAGGCTTGATAAACAAGTGGTAGGAAGTGTGACATAGCGATAGCATCGAGACAACTAGCATAGCAAAGATAGTAGTGAGATCCAAGGTGACGGTCATCTTGCGTGAAATCCCGCTAGGAAGAAGACCGATCACCTTTAGGTGGAGGACCTCCAAGAGTTTCAACAGGCAAATTTTGTTTAAGGATAGATGGTTGATCAAAGAACATCTTATCTATTTCATTTCTTTCATTCATGTGCATATCATTTTCGTGATCTAGCAAATATTGTTCTAACAGATTAGTAGGAGCCACGGCAATAGAAGCAAGACCAATAATTTCGTCTTTACTAGACGATTCCTTATCATGAGGTTGTCTACGAAACGTAGAAAAGTTACATTGATGAGATACATCACCAAATTTAACAATGACAGTTTCTTTAGCGCAATCAAACTTAGCATCAAGAGTGTTCAAGAAAGGTCTACCAAATATTGTGGGATAGAAATCATCTTGTGGAAAACCAAGAACTAGAAAATCAGTAGGGTATTTTATTTTTTCACACAATACTTCAACATCTCTAACAATCCAAAGTGGTGTAATAGTATCTGTATTTGCAAGCTTAATAGTAACATCAATATCCTCTATTTCAGCAGGTGCAATATCATTCATAATTTCTTCATATAAGGTAAACAGAATAGCACTTACACTAGCACCCAAATCACATAAGCCATGATAACAATGATCTCCTATCTTACCTGAGACAACATGCATGCAAACAATAGGTTTATTCTTATCTTTATCATCGGGCTTAGCAATTCTACTGACTTCACCACAGAAGTAAATAACATGCCCATCTATATTATCAACCAATAGATCTTTAACCATAGCAACATTAGGTTCAACTTTAATTTGTTCAGAGGGTCTAGTTGCTCTAATATTACTTCTGTTAACCATGGTTGAAACCTTATCATGTTCCTTTATCCTACAGGGAAAGGTGATTTTTCAATATAAGCAGTAGGAACAACTAGATCAACATTGTAAATGATAGTTTCATCTTTAATTATAATAGGTCGTCCATCTTTTCTTTAACAGGGGGGATGATATTTAGACCATTTCCCCTTAGGGAGATCAACATGAGTAGCAAATGATACAAAAAGAGGCTACTATCTTAGAGTCAAGTCCATATTTAGTGCTAAACTTATTAAAAGCATCAGTATCCATAAAAGATTTAACATAATTGAACTCAAGTGTTATACCCGATTCATTACCTTTGTGGAGTTCCCAATCTTCAGAGTTGCGTTTAATTGTTTCCAGAAGATCCCATCTGAATTCAATAGCTCTCTTCATAAAGGAGCAATTCGAAGAAGAATCGACATGGTTTGATCATCATGAGAAAGTCGAGCATAAAAATTTGATAAGATAATTTCCTTTGGGAGCTCATGATTGGGGCACGTGTACATCATGTACTTAATCCTCCTCCAAGCTTGAGCGATGTTTTCTCCTTCACTAGGCCAAAAATTATAATATATAATTTCGATCACGATGAACCAGATGCCACGCTCCAATATCATCACATAGCCTATACCATGTCAATGCATTCCCTTCAAAGATAAAGGGAAGTGTCAGTGTCAAAACCGGCGGACCTCGGGTTGGGATCCTGAGCAATGGATAGGATCAATGGGGAAAAAGGGACGAAGAACACTGTGTTTACCCAAGGTCGGGACCTCTTTAAGAGGTAAAACCCTATGTCCTACTTGGTTGTATTTGCTGTGTATGGTATGGTTACAGAGTCGATCTACCTCGAGATCATGCGAGATAAACCCTAGGTTGATGGGGTGTTGGATGTTGCTCTAGCCCTAAAGACTAAAACACTTAAGTTTATATAGACATCGGTAGGGTTAGGGTTACATCCGATCGATTACAATGAAGGAAAGATCATGCCTAACCTTGACTTAGAGGGCACACTACGACTCCGAAGATCTTTTATCCGACCATAGATCTGCGCTCTAGCTGGGCTCCATAGCAACCCTTCAGTCCGGCCCGTAAGCAATGGGTCGGCGTCCCGATGAACCCTTAGTCCATGACTCCCTCAGTAGCCCCCGAACTAGCCTCCAATGCCCGGACTTGTGTCAGGCATCCGCATATCTCATGGTCTTCGGCTTGCAAGGCGATTTCTCCATCCTATGTATTAAGTGGTGTGCGCTCGGAGTTGAGTGGTGTCCCGAATCTAGAGTATTTACTTTACTTAGCCCTGAAGGCCAAAGTGCTCAGATGTGAACAGTGCCTTGTCCTGACAACTTTTTAGTGAAGGGTCGCATCCGGTCATAAGACCGAATGGCTAGAAGTTCTCGATACGCGGCTCGAGGCCGCCTCCTCATTGGCATGTCTTATCAAGGCAAAGATAGTGCCCTGATTTTTTAGGGGATATGATCAATGATTTTGATTACCCCATCCGCGCATAATGTTGCGAGTGTATCGGGAAGTGGAGAGGCCTGTGGCATGTAAAAAGGAACTCTTGGCTCCTCCGCGACCCATAAAAGGGGAACAATTGTAGTTACTGGCCTACGCCTCCTTCCTCCTCTTGTCGTCACCTTTCCAATCTCTAGAGCTCTAGCGCCCTGCTTCATTCTTCCCCGGAGGGTCTCCTTCCCAGTTCCTCCCTAGCTTCGGCTATGGCCGGATCTGGTGCCAACAGCAAGTGGGAGCCCTACATCGTTACCAATAGTGATATCGAGGAGCTTAAGCTATCCGGCTATTTGCCGGTCGATGTCGCTCACCGGGCTCCCGAGGAGCGCCAGGTCATCCCCATGCCCAAGCCAGGCGAGAGGGTGGTGTTCCTCACCCACTTTATTTGCGGGCTGGGATTTCCTCTGTACTGCTCCGTTCGGGGGTTAATGTTCTTTTATGTGTTGGATTTCCATGATCTAGCCCCCAACTCCCTCCTCCATATTTAGTCCTTCTCATCATTTGCTAGGCCCTCCTGCAAGTCCAGCCGCATTACGGCCTGTGGCTGAAGGTGTTCAACGTTAAGCCGAAGGTAGTTGGCGGCACCCAGGCGGACTGCGGTGGAGCGATGATTAGCAAGCTCATCCGAGTTCAATGGCCATAGGGAAAATTCATTGACACCGTCAAGGTGTTGCAGAAAGAATGGTTCTATATTATGGAACATTTGGATGCGGCCTGGACGACGGCTCCTGAATTCATATCCGGCCCCCCAACGAGATTGACCTCGTGGACCAAGAAAGGTCTTGGTTGGGGGTCCGCCAGTGAGGTGAAGATGTTGCAAAACGCTTCTCCAATGTAATTGAGACCGGCGCCAACTAACCAATGTGATCCAGAAAATGCTTGGTCGCCGTCTCCTACCTTGCCAGGAGAGGGCCAGTCCGATGTGGTCTTACAAGCCTCAAGACCCGGCCAATGTGCATGTAACATCCCAAAATTTTAAAATTTGGAATGTTAATTATTATATAGGAGTAATTCAAAACTGGCTTGTGTTGCTTGTTGTTAGTTAAATTTGACTAGGATTTGAAACTTTTGGTGTTAAAATGAATATTTTATCGAGAGGGAATAAAATGACTTTCCCCAATATTCACTTAGATCTTACTTTCGGTTTGAGAATATTCAGAATATTTTCCAATTCAAATATGAGAGAGGCTAACATGACTTCCTCAAAGAATAATATTGGTGACTGATTGAATATTCTCCCATTTTGGATTTTGAATACTTAAAACAATTCTAACTCAAAAATAAATTTTATGAGAGAAGGTAATATGACTCCTTCAATATTAAAAGAGTTGGAAATGTTTTAAATGTTGTTTGAGTATTTGTTTGTATCTTCAAAAAACATTTTGGGAATTATTTATAAGCCCTACATTTATTTTATAAGCCCAAATAAAGTTACAAAAATTTACATGTATTTTGTTAAGTATTTTGGAATGGAAAATGTTCACTATTTTCTATAATAGGAATACTATTTTACTATGTGTTTTCAAAATTTTGGGAATTTAAGTTGCTATTTTATTTTATACAAAACTATCCCATGTGTTATTATTTTATTCCCAGAATTTACGATTCACTTGGGCCACGGTGGAGTAGACCACTACTAATTCTCGCCCACACGCACAGTGAAGCTTGGTGCGCCATTTTCAATAGGCCGAGGCCTAGTCCAGCAAGCGGCAGCAGGCCAGTCCACCTCACTGAAGCGGTGCACTTGCGTCAGCGCTGACGTCATCCACAAGGCACCACATGTCTACCTCTCTACCCCCTGTCCTTCTGTGACAGCAGGATCCACCATCATCTCATACCTCCCCACGGACTCCTGTTCACACACGATGGCGTGACCACAGCCAGATGATGCCTGCTTGAACTACCTCGGTATTTCCCCAAAGAGGAAGGGATGATGGAGCACAACGACGGTAGGTATTTCCCTCAGTGATGAGACCAAGGTTATCGAACCAGTAGGAAAACCAAGCAACACAACGTAAACAACCCCTGCACACAAATAACAAATACTTGCAACCCGACGTGTTAAAGGGGTTGGCAATCCCTTTCGGGTAACGATGCCTCGAATTGGCGAGAAGGCATTATAAAGTTGTGATAGATAGGATAAACAGATCGCAAAATAAATAAAGTGCAGCAAGGTATTTTTGTATTTTTTGGTTTAATATATCTGAAAACAAAAGCAAAAGGCAAATATGATGAAAAGAGACCCCAGGGACGTAGGTTTCACTAGTGGCTTCTCTCGAGAAAAATAGCAAATGGTGGGAAAACAGTTACTGTTAGGAAATTAATAGAACTTTAAATAATCATGATGATATCCAGGCAATGATCATTATATAGGCATCACGTCCAAAATTAGTAGACCGACTTCTGCCTGCATCTACTACTATTACTCCACACATTGACCACTATACAGCATGCATCTAGTGTATTAAGTTCATGGAAAAACGGAGTAATGCAATAAGAACAATGACATGATGTAGACAAGATCTATTTATGTAGAAATAGACCCCATCTTGTTATCCTTAGTAGCAACGATACATACATGTCGTTTCCCCTTCTGTCACTGGGATCAAGCACTGTAAGATCGAACCTATCACAAAGCACCTCTTCCCATTGCAAGATAAATAGATCAAGTTGGCCAAACAAAACCCAAATATTGGAGAAGAAATACGAGGCTATAATCAATCATGCATATATGAGATCAAAGAAGACTCAAATAACTTTCATGGATAAAAACTCAGATCTGATCATAAACTCAAAGTTCATCAGATCCCAACAAACACACAGCAAAAAGACTTACATCATATGGACCTCCAAGAGAGCATTTTATTGATAATCAAGAGAGAGAGAGAGAGAGAGAGAGAGAGAGAGAGAGAAAGCCATCTAGCTACTAACTACACACCCATAGGTCTACAAAGAACTACTCATGCATCGTCGGAGAGGCACCAATGGACGTGATGAACCCCTCCGAGATGGTGTCTAGATTGGATCTAGTGTTTCTGGAACTTGGCGGCGGCTGGAATTGATTTTCGTCGTCTCCCCTAGGGTTTCTGGAATATTGGGGAATTTATAGAGCAAAGAAGCGGTGCAGGAGGCCACCGAGGTGGGTCCAACCCACCTGGGCATGCTTGGGCCTCCATGCGTGCCCTGGTGGGTTGTGCTCCCCTCATGTACTTTCTTGGCCCATTGGATGTCTTCTGGTCCAAAAAAAATCCACAAAAAGTTTCGCTACGTTTGGACTCTGCTGTGATGTAAAAAACATGAAGAAAACAACAACTGACACTGGGCACTATGTCAATAGGTTAGTACCAAAAATGATATAAAATGACTATAAATGATTGTAAAACATCCAAGAATGATAATATAACAGCATGGAAAATTCAAAAATTATAGATGCATTGGATACATATCATCAGACCAGACCAGACCAGACACGGTTCCCGCAATCTCAAGCCCCTCGGTCAAATTTGTAGACACAGATCGAATCATGTCGATCTCCTCTGTCAACTCCCTGCATCACCCTTTGGAAGCAAGCTCAAAATCAAGCACACGGACCTCCCCAAGTTTAGTCGCCCCAGCCGAAGCAAATCACGCATGATTCTTGTGATTCCCTCACCCCTTCTCCAGTAAGTTAGCACCGAGCAAATCCTTCCCATCCCCTCGTTCGATTGCTACAACCTATGCTCCAGATCACCCTGGAAGGCGACTGCGTGAAACTACCGATCTCCACCGCGTGAAGCTCCTCCTCTGACGACCTTCATCGCTGCCAGTAAGTATTGGTCCTCACCGAGCCTCTCAGTGACTTTATTGTGACTTCATGCACCTCCCTTTCCTCCTTTTATGCTCAGCACAAAGCTGGTTTGAGCACCCCACATCCACCCGAAGATCACCGTTTACGCTGGTGAGCAATTCTGGCGAATCAATTATCCCCGAGGCCCTCCTTTTTGCTATCGAAGATTCTTCATGCTCTCCATCCCTCCCTCACATATTATCTCATGTAGGAGCATACCAGAAGGAGATCATCAACCTTGTTCCCGTAGCTCATTGTTTCTACCGCCGCTCGGGACGAGCGCAACCATCATCGCAGGCCTCCCCAACGACGCCCTCGGATGCAGCGCTGCAGGCTGCAGCTCTCCGATCACTTTCTCAAGTCCGAGGACTACCAGATCTGACGCCATGGTCAAACAGAGCCAACCACCCCCAGTTCTTCTTCTTCGGCGAAAATTCCGATGAGGAAATCGCTTCTTCCAAACCCTAAGTCCAAGGGAACATGAGTCGTTGATGGCCACTTGATTTGACGTCTCACAGTAGCCCTTATAGTGAAGGGTTTCAACCAATCAACTTCCGCCACGTGTCCAGCCATTTCGTTTTAGTTTCTTTTTCAGCCGAATCAGATTCTGTATTTTTTCAGATTGGCCCCTCTAACTTCAATTCATTATATCTCTTTGTCTGTAACTCCGATTGAGGTGAAACTTTTTACAGAGTTATCCTTGTGATACCATCTTTCTATTGACACCATAGTTTTCAACTTTTGAACATTTCAAATTTGACCAATTCAAATTTGAACTCATACCTTCTTTTGATCATATCGGGAGAACCGTGACACCGTTTCAATTGATTCTTTTGGCTTCTGAAAATTTGTATCAAGTACTTGTTGATTATATTTTGTATACTCAAAGTTTCAAATACTTTTGACCTTTTTGAATTTAAATTCAATTCATACTTTATCTCACTATAATTTGAGTTGTAGTGCTCCTACTCATTTATTTCTTTTTGCAAATGAACACCTATGTAATACGCAATATGTCAAACAACTTGCATGTTGGTTTCCAAATACTTTTAACCATGTTCTATATTATCTCAAACATAAACTTTGATAGCAATATCTCTATGTGTATTAACTCTTGTGAGTTAATCCTTCCACCTTTCACCTTATAGCACATCGAGACCTATATTATATATGAAGCCCAACTATATTGATTTTGTTTGCCTTGCCATATTTGTTTTCTCTTTATTTTGATTCTTCTGTATGGCATGGTTATTTATTTGGATTATTTTGTTTATGATAGATTGCACGGAGCGTGACGAGTAGAACTGTCAGGAATAGTGAGTGCGACAATCTTCATCAAATGTAGCAGGCAAGTTACACCTTGATCATCCTTCATCCTCTTTATTTTTCTATGCATGTAGTTATATATATCACATTACTATAGTATGCATGTGTAGGAATATTATGGTAGTATGTTATTGCTATTGAGATGCAGTTAGTATGGCCTTATTGTGGATCGTGGTAGTGATTCTTGCTATGCTATGTAGACGGGGATTGGTTCGTCTATGCATCGAGATTATGTGAGAACTATATATAATATAACTTGAGTAAAAACATAATATATTATTCACCTCTGGACGGACAGGGTTGCATCATGGTTTGTTGTTCCTTTTCTAAGGGCATGGACCATGGCTAAGTGCGCCCGGACGGTATTGCTGGGTGGTTTCAAGAACATCATGGTTTATACCCTCTGAATGTATGTGGGTGCCATCCAGGTTCAAAAGGATCAGATAGACTTAGTGACTAGTAGCTTTCATGCACAACCACTAGCTAAATAGGCTCTAGCTTAGTTGATTAGGTTGTGGGATCCTCGCCCAGGCAAAGCTAGCAGATGTAGATATGAGTAGGTGTACCGGCTGCCGATGGATGGAGGTGACTACTTCTGGAAGACTTCGTCTCAATCTTCAGGTTGAGTCTAGTGGGTAAAGTGTGCAAACCTCTGCAGAGTGTAAAAGTTGATCATGATTAGCTGTGTCCCCGGTTATGGAAAAATTTGAGCCACTGTGCCATTACAGTTGTTGGATGATCTTGACAGATGTGACACTTCATAATACCTATGGGAAAACTTAATAAAGGGTTTAGAGTTGAATTTGCCAACTCAACCTTGTGTATATAATTGTAGTAATAAAAGAACTAAATAAAAATTTGACTATTAGGAGTTATGAGGATAAACTTAGATTTGTGCAAAATAAACCCCAAGCCTTCCTTTTGTTGTAGTATGCATATACATGTAGGTCTACTATATTATTACTCATGTGTAAAACAATTAGTTAGGCCCCTTGTACACACTAGGATCTTGCCCTAGTGGATGACAAGTAGGGTCCAGGGGTCAACTCTTGACAAGTCAAAGTTGACTAGTCAACAGGGGTGGGGGTCCCACTGTCATAGACTAGATTTTCTTTTTTACATTTACTTTTCCCTTTAGCTTCTTCTAACAATTATTTTACCATGGGGCCGAACTAATTCTTTTTTTACTTTGTAGGGGATATTAACTAGAAGTGTAGTAATACATTCAAAGTATTAACCTATACGGCTGCAACGTGTCATGTTGCAGGATATTCAGACGAGGAGTAAGGTACCGTTAGGGTCGCAAGTCTGCACTCAGCATCGCCAGTGGGCTATGATAGGACTCATCGTTATTTTCTGCTACTTTTTCGTTGTTTGATTGAATAAAGCTAGTGAAGTGCTATGCAGATTGTTTTATTTTATACATTCTGGATCATACGTTGTAATAAATGATGCACTTGCTATTCTGGTATTCATCTATACTGTGTGTGCTAGGGAGTTCGGTCTAGGGACTACACATTAAGCACATAAACTCAAATCCTTCGAGGTTTGGTGGTTACAATGCAGTACCTCTTCGGCACTACCCACGACAAGGTGTGGAGTCTGCTGTTCAAGCCCCCGAAGGAGTGGTCGGCCGAGAAAGAAGACATCAGCCTCAATGTCACAAATCCCCCTAAGAAGGTAATTGACCTTTTCCCCGATTTCTATTCGGATTCTCATACTGCCCAAAGTTTCCTCAAAGTTTCTCTTTGTTGCATTCACAGGGCTGGCTTGAAAAGGCTGAGAAGATCAACAGTCCGACTCCGCTACCTGAAGTGCCTCGGTCAGCTCAACTGGAGAAGTTGCTGGTCATATTGCCTTACAAGGCGCCAAAGAAGAAGGGGAAGAAGAAGAAGGATTTGCCGGAGGCCAGGGGAGGCCTCCGCTTGAGAGATCGCCCGGACACCAAGGCTTATGATGTGGCCCCGTCTGCCCAAGATGGGGAGGAGGAGGAGGAGGAGGAGGAGGAGGAGGAGGAGGAGGAGAGTGCCCCTCTCACTCCAAGAAGAGGGCGGCGTCCGAAGACGTCGGGGAGGATCAACCTCTTCGGGCCTCGAAGAGGTAGTGTAGACCCAACCTGGTCCTGCCTGATAGGTTAGACTCCGATGAGGAGTCTGTGGCATCCGAAGAGGTTCTTGAGAGGCAACCCAAGGTCAAGACCACAGGTTCAAGGTACGAACCTTGGCATCTTTGTTTGCTTTATTTTATCAATCTGTTATTGATAGCCGCGGCGTGCGTAACATCACTGCCCTTTTGTACGCACTAGGATGCCTGCTCCCGCGAACGTCATAACAATCAATGGTAACACGGAGTGTTCACTCCGGACCAAGGAACATACTGCGCCCCTAGCATCGGATGACCAAGTCGTTACCAATGGGCCTAGGTATCAGCCCGCTGTAAAGGCCAGAGATACAACTAAACTGGCTCGAGCCCGGTCCCTGGCATGGGAGCCCGCCTGTGTTTGTTGCAAATAGGGACACATGCCCCATGGCATGCCCAACACATGCGTGCTCTATGTGCCTCGTCGGCACAATTTTGCGCTCAAGATACCGTGGGCAGCTGCGGGGGCTATATCAAACAACAGAACCATGTGTCCGGCTTAACTGAACCATGGTATTATCACGTCCTCGGACGACAATGGTTATGACTCCGGACTCGCCCAACTTCAAGCTGTGACAGCACGACTACCTCTCAAGGTTCCTATTGAAGGCCCCCCTCGCCGGCATGCATTTTTCCACGCGAACGTCCAATCTCCCGCCCCTCACCTCGCAGAAGCAAAGGCGCAAACGTGCAGCATGGCACAGTTGAGGCTTCGACCCACACATCAAGGCGCTGCGTAAACCTTTCCTCTGTAAATTTTTGTTTTCTCACTTATAATAAATGCCTCGGCAGTTTGAATCATGCGGATAGATGTCCCGAGCTTATGGAAAATAAAAACACCTTTTACGGTGTCCGGGCATCTATATTGTCTAGCCCTTTTCATTTTTCCTTTTCTCCCGCTCTTTGAACAGCTTGGCATGCACACATTGTGTAACAAATACAAATCGGTTAATCGACCAAGAGCTTGATCTCTCCATCAGCTCCACGTAGCAAGTCCGGCGCCGCTTTCTAGTGCGTGTTCAGCATCTTGGATATTGCATTATATAAATCAATTCCGAACTATGTCTTGGGTCAATAGTTGGGTTGCCCGACTCCTGTGCTTACCTTCTTACATTCTGCACGTTTGGCTAAGAAGGTAAAGGGAGAACCCCTGCGATTGTACCTCTGGCTAGTCCAGCTAAGCAGCTCAGGGGAGAAAGCCGAAAACTGATCATCATAGTAAGCGTGAACTGGTCAGCAATCCTATGACTAGTGTTAAACTCAAAAATAGTTGGCGATTTATCCGTGTCATACGCAGGGTTCGTCCTAGCACAAACCATGTGATTATAAAAGCATGCCTCAGCTCCCCCGTACATCACAAAGCATTGGAGGCTAGTCATTAGCTCCCGCAGTCAAGCTCCTATGGCTAAGTGAAAGCAATAAAGCCGCACAGTCTGATTGCCTAGTCTCTCTCACGCACTACCACCTTCGAGAACCGAGACGTCGGCTAGGGGTAACACTGCAAAGACGAAACATGCCTCATAATATTCACTTGGGGGCTAAAGCCGATGACCGGTAACATTTAGAATAATAAACGTCTGCACAAGAGTGAAAATAAAAACACCATAGTATATAACATACAAACGAGCCGCATTATAAAGAAAAAGGTCCAGCTGACAACTTAATACAACCACTCAATGATTACATCTTTGGATCACCGCCCCTCTGTCGCCTGAGCACTGTCCATAACATGCGGGAAGTATAGTACGAGGCGGCGATGCTCCTTTCCAGCTGGCGGGGGACCAGTGGCTATATCCATCGACTTGATCTTAGGCCGATGAACCATGGTCTCTACAAGGGCCAGCCGAGCTCCCTCGAGGCAGGCAGAGCACTTCACTACATCAATCTGGGACGACACATCACACAGCTTCTGCACCAAGCCAAAGTAGCTGCTCGGAATGGGCTCTGTGGGCCATAGCAGGACACAAATGTTCCTCATGGCCGGCTCAACCACCCGTTGCAGCTCCATCAGCTGCTTCATCTGATCGGTGAGGAGGGGAGTGTGCTCGGGGCGCCTAGAACTGCGCCCAAAAAGCCATTGTTTGGGGTTCTCCTCCTGCATGGCGTAGTGCTCCGCTGCACTCTTCGGAAGCTCGACAAAAATGCCTGTAGAGCGCCAGACCCACATCATCAAGGCGAACCTGATTCCGGCAAAAACACTCTGCAGTAAGTACTTCTTACCATCGGCGATCTGCTTAACTTGACGAAGCTCCTCCCGGGCACCCCACACCTCCGTCCTGGTCTCCCAGAGCTCTTTTTCCACTTTGGATAGCTTGTAGGACTACTATTTCTGTTTCTACTCAAGGTTCTCACATTTCATGACGGCATCCTTGAGCTCTTGCTACACTTCGGCCACTTGAGCCTCGTGCTTCTCACCGGCGGTCTTCACCTTCTCGAGCTTGGACACCACCTTTTCGTCTGCCGCTTTCTTGTCGGCCGCCTCATCCTTGGCCTTCTTTAGCGCGGCCCTGAGGTTTTCAAGCTCTGTGCTGGCAGCTGCACCCATTGAACACATTTGGCTCAGCATACAATCCAGCATATAGTTATCCAGATATGTTGAATTTGAATCTACATCGAAGCTTACCTTGCACTTCATCAAATCGCTTGTTGATGCAGTCAAGCTCTGCATCGGAGCATTTCAGCTTCCGATCCATCTCCTCCAGCGCCACGGCATTAGCAGCCGCCACCAAGGATGATGCCTGCAATAACAAATTAATCATGACGCTTTCAACTCTACCTTGTCAATATTTGATCTTCTGTAAGGTTTTTGCAATCCTTACAGAGTCTCGGGGGCTGTTATACATACGGCTTGCTCAAGCTTGGTTAACAAAAAGGTTAAATCCACTCCGCAGGGAAAAGAGAATTACTTGACTCACCTCAAAGCCTGTTAGAAAGCCTTGAACAACATCGTTCAGTCCGCTGTTGATGGACCGTGGACCGAACACCTTGCAAAACCGCACCCATACGGGTGCAGTGTTCGGCGAGAATGGCGGAGTTGTTCACCAACCCTCCATCACATTTGTCCAGCCGGTCGTCGCTCGATGTACTTGGCGCAAGCGGCGGGGCCCTGCTCCCCCTTCGTCGGAATGCGGCATCGGCACCTCCGATGGCCTTGGGGGCTCTGATGAAGCTGGTTGGGCGGGCGCGGCTAATCCGAACTCTCCTCCCTTGTTCACCAGGAGGGATGCATCCTCCTAGTCTTTGGTGAGCGAGGCATTCGCCTCAGTCATGGTCTCATCGCCACCCTTCCCCATGCTCGGAAGGGGAGGGATCCTTCAGGACAGCACCTCTCCGGTCTCTTCAAGGACCGGGGGAGGTGCGGAGCGCGACGATGACCCGCTGTCCGCCAGTTCGGCGGGTGGAGAAGTCCCCTTTGAGGTTGGCTCGATGGGGAAGTCACGTGGTGGGCAGTGATGTTACGCACGCCGCGGCTATCAGTAAAAGATTGATAAAATAAAGCAAACAAAGATGCCAAGGTTCGTACCTTTCACCCGTGGTCTTGACCCTAGGTTCCCTCTCCAGAACCTCTTCGGATGCCACAGACTCCTCATCGGAGTCTGAGCTGTCGGGCAGGACCAGGTTGGGTCTACACTGCCTCTTCGGGGCCCGAAGAGGTTTTTCCTCCCCGACATCTTCGGACGCCGCCCTCTTCTTGGAGTGAGAGGAGGCACTCTCCTCCTCCTCCTCCTCCTCCTCCCCGTCTTGGGCAGACGGGGCCACATCATAAGCCTTGGTGTCCGGGCGATCTCTCAAGCGGAGGCCTCCCCTGGCCTCCGGCAAATCCTTCTTCTTCTTCCCCTTCTTATTTGGCGCCTTGTAAGGCAATATGACCAGCAACTTCTCCAGTTGAGCTGACCGAGGCACTTCAGGTAGCGGAGCCGGACTGTTGATCTTCTCAGCCTTTTCAAGCCAGCCCTGTGAATGCAACAAAGAGAAACTTTGAGGAAACTTTGGGCAGTATGAGAATCCGAATAGAAATCGGGGAAAAGGTCAATTACCTTCTTAGGGGGATTTGTGACATTGAGGCTGATGTCTTCTTTCTCGGCCGACCACTCCTTCGGGGGCTTGAACAGCAGACTCCACACCTTGTCGTGGGTAGTGCCGAAGAGGTACTGCACTGTAACCACCAAACCTCGAAGGATTTGAGTTTATGTGCTTAACGTGTAGTCCCTAGACCGAACTCCCTAGCACACACAGTATAGATGAATACCAGAATAGCAAGTGCATCATTTATTACAACGTATGATCCAGAATGTATAAAATAAAACAATCTGCATAGCACTTCACTAGCTTTATTCAATCAAACAACGGAAAAGTAGCAGAAAATAACGATGAGTCCCATCGTAGCCCACTGGCGATGCTGAGTGCATACTTGCGCCCCTAACGGTACCTTACTCCTCGTCTGAATATCCTGCAACATGACACGTTCCAGCCGTATAAGTCAATACTTTGAAATTATTACTCCACTTTTAGTTAATAGCCCCTGCAAAGTAAAACAATTAGTTAGGCCCCATGGTAAAATAATTGTTAGAAGAAGTAAAAGAGAAACGTAAATGTAAAAAGAAAATCTAGTCTATGACAGTGGGACGCCCACCCATGTTGACTAGTCAATTTTGACTTGTCAAGAGTTGACCCCTGGACCCTACTTGTCATCCACTAGGGCAAGATCGTAGTGTGTACAAAATTTTTTTTTTGTTATTTTTAATATTAAAGTAAATAGATAAATAAAATCCATAGATTGTAATAAACTTGAGAAATTAATAGAAAATAAACTATAGCTAAGATGAAAATATTTTATATATGAAAGATGATCAGAAAAATATGAAGAATCTGAATATGCCATCCTCATACCTGTCACACCCCTCCCGCATTGCGAATATGGAACCTTCCCCTTTGATTCATATGTCTAATAACCGCCGCAAGCCGGGAAACATTCCCAGTTTTTTTTCTCTTCGTCTGTAACGTGTAGCACTGCGTTAGCTCACCCCTAGCACCACATTCTATCATGTAATGCTTTCTGTTGCATTTGTATGCCTGATATTTATTGTTTCTCCCTCTCCTTCTCCGGTAGACTCCTAGACCCTTGTCGATCTGGTGAATAACTATTCACCATCGAGGGTTCGAGTCTGTCTATAGAGCTTCCAGGGAAGCAAACCCCCCTTGATCATCCTGATATCGCCCATTCCATTCGCCCTCATGCTTCCATTCTATTTTGCTACTGTAATTGATTGCTGCTATTCTGATGCATAGCCTGCTTTTGTACCCTACCTGCTTATCCTATATGCTTAGTATAGGTTGGTTCGTGATCCATCAGTGACCCCTCACCTTCTCCCTATTGCCCCGCCTGGATTATCAGATGACTTGATCAACGTGATCGATGTCCAGGCCCGACACAGCAACATCACACCTACTTAGTTGTACGACACTGCAAGGTTACTATTGAGTGCCAAGGGTGATACCTCATACAACACTTATGATGAGATGCATGTAGTGTAGTTGATTCCTCGTAGTCTATAGAGGGTGATTCCTCCTTCACCACTCCCGATAATGACTCTGTCATGCAACACCTCAAGTGTGAACCATCGAGGGTGATTCATCCAAGTTCACTTTGACAATTACATCAAGTGGAATCCATCGAGGGTGATTCCTTGGATTCCCCCTTGGTGTTATGGACACATAGTTACTTTGAGTTTAACTCCAGAACCATGATAAAGATGGGTCGTCCCCGAGGGGTACCCGCGATAGTTATTGTTTCTGCGAGACTGAAGGGACAGACGATACCACCCCGGTTGAGGTGGACCTAAGTTCCCGATGATCTCTTGCGAGTCGGGTTGACCGTGACGGTACCTGCAAGTTGATGTGAAGTCGATTTGACCTTGAGGGTACCCGCGAGATTTCTATGTTGCATGGATGGGCATTTCGGGCCCTTGCCATAAGTCCACGAGACGGGACGACATGGTCACATGATCGTGAGTCTCTGCTTGTTACCGCGCGCTCCCAAGACACTAACGATTTGGATATGTGATCTGAGTAGGCCTCTGGCCCTTTCGCACTAACCACCATGCAGAATAAGTATAGACATTCTGTGTCGTACGTATCAGCCGAAAGCTCTTCAGACGTCAGCGATGGAGCGGCGCGCGTCGGCTTGGACTAGTTATGCCTGTGCTTGTATAAGGGGGCTAGGTCTCACTACAAGAGGACATAGCTTTTGTAACACCGTCTTGAGTTAGTACAGGCCCAAAATTATGTTACTAGGCCATATAGTAACACAATTTGAAATGTGTTCCATTAGACCATGTCACTATGTGGTGTCAACTGTAACAAACAATGATTGTTACCATACACCATTAGTAACATATTTGAATAGACGTAGAACGTTGGTTGTAACATGTTTTTGTAATGATAGTAACACAATTGGTATCACATTTTTTAGCATGAGAACACAACCAGTAACATAATATCCAAATATCGTAATACTACAATCATAATTGTCAACTACTCTAGTAACAAATTTTGTAACTATAGTAACACCATCGGTAACACTACTATATCAATATGGTAACATAATTAATGTATTTGTTTTTTTATTATTACCCACAAAATTTGATACCAATTTTATGGAACATAAATTTATTTAAGAAAATCGACGCAATTGCGTAAATAGTTAATTATTTTATTATTATGCTTGGCAACATCAAAATGATATAGAATCTGAAGCACAACACATCCAGAAATTCATATAAATATATTTATTATGAATATACAAGAGTGTATGATACATATGCATTACAATAAATATATCAGTCATATCATTTTGAGCAGAGTAAACACAACTATGGAGAATATTACACCATAGAATTTACATCAATTCGACGAAAGAAAAAGATCTTGTGGATGATATTACATTTTTCAATCTATCAATGTAAATTACGACTATTCGTAGCTAAAATCTTCAAGTTTTATTTGCTTCTTGATCCAAGAATTCAACTGCAACTCAATTATCCTTTTCTCGAATCTGTAAAAGAAACTTGCACCTTAGATATATGTGATTAAATGTACACAATGATTTCAGAATGTGGAAGAGAAGATTTTAACTTACAAAAGCTGAAGGCCAAGCAATTAAGTATCCTAAAGTCAAAGCCTCACCAATTGTCTTGCTATCAGAAACTAATTCCCTTACCAACTCCTCATTATCAAGAATAGGTTGATCTATGCGCATAAGGGCAAATTCAGCACCTAACTCAATGCTACTAGCCTTAGTTCTTGGATCAGTACTCCGAATAGTACCATACGCAACATTCCGCTTGTTGGGATAAGTTGAAGTCTTTAAAACTACTTTGGAAGCAGCCTATATTACAATCAATATTAGCATTCAACGACAATGATAATATAATTTGTAATTTTGTCGCGGGAAACTGATACGTCTCCAACGTATCTATAATTTTTGATTGTTCCATGCTATTATATTACCCCTTTTGGATGTTTATGGGCTTTACTTTACACATTTATATCATTTTTGGGACCAACCTACTAACCGGAGGCCCAGCCCATATTGCTATTTTTTTTCCTATTTCAGTATTTCGAACAAAAGGAATATCAAACGGAGTCCAAACGGAGTGAAACCTTCGGGAGCGTTATTTTTGGAACAAATCTGATCCGGAGAGCCTGGAGTGCAAGTCAAGAAAGCTCCGAGGGCCCCACGAGATAGGAGGGCCCCCCCCTTGTAGGGCGTGCCCCCTATCTCGTGGGCCCCTCGGGCGGCCACCGACGTACTTCTTCCTCCTATATATACCTACGTACCCCGAAAACATCCTGGAGCACCACGAAACACAATTTCCACCGTCGTAACCTTCTGTATCCGCGAGATCCCATCTTGGAGCCCTTGCCGGCACTCTGCTGGAGGGGGAAGCAACCACGGAGGGCCTCTACATCAACATCCTTGCCCCTCCGATGAGTTGTGAGTAGTTTAACATAGACCTACGGGTCCATAGTTATTAGCTAGATGGCTTCTTCTCTCTTTTTGGATCTCAATACAATGTTCTCCCCCTCTCTTGTGGAGATCTATTCGATGTAAACTCTTTTTGCGGTGTGTTTGTCGAGATCCGTTGAATTGTGGGTTTATTATCAAGTGTATCTATGAATAATATTTGAATCTTCTCTGAATTCTTTTATGTATGATTGACTTATCTTTGCAAGTCTCTTCGAATTATCAATTTGGTTTGGCCTACTAGATTGATCTTTCTTGCCATGGGAGAAGTGCTTAGCTTTGGGTTCAATCTTGCGGTGTTCTTACCCAGTGACAGAAAGGGTTGCAAGACACGTATTGTATTGTTGCCATCGAGGATAACAAGATGGGGTTTATATCATATTGCATGAGTTTATCCCTCTACATCATGTCATCTTGCTTAATGTGTTGCTCTGTTCTTATGAACTTAATACTCTAGATGCATGCTGGATAGCGGTCGATGTGTGGAGTAATAGTAGTAGATGCAGGCAGGAGTCGGTCTACTTTGATGTAGGGTGGAACCCTAGGTGGATGATCTTTCACGTTTGGAGCGGATCCTACGGGGAATCACGAAGAACACGCGGAAGCACAAAGGGGAAAACACGGGGAAAACGAGAGAGAATCACGAAACCAACAAGGAATCAATCACACGAGTGCTAGATCACCTAACACATCGAGTAACATATGATCCACAATCAACAAAGGTAAGGATACAAAGGAACCGTTCTTCTCCGTACGGAGGTCTTGATGATCTTCCCTAGAAAGGGGTCTTGAATCTGCTTGGGGGATCTTCTCCGAAGAGGTCGTGAGCTCCGAGGAGAAGTAACCAAGTGGATGAGCAAGGCTCTCACACAAATATGAGCTAAATCAATGCTAACTCTAACTAGGAGGAGGTGGGGGAGTATACATAGTGCTAGCCCACGAAGGGGTGAGTGAGAGGGGGATACATGGGCCCTTGGCTCGTTCTCTGCGCATAGGCAGGCCGGAAGTTCCGGGCGGGGCCGGAAGTTCCGGGCTCCAGAAGTTCCGGGCTCCGGAAGTTCCAGGCAGATTCCGGCCGAGTTCCGGGCAAACCAGAGAGTTGGCGTGCTCGGGGATGGTCTGGACTCCGGGGGCCGGAGGTTCCGGGCAGGCCGGAAGGTCTGGGGGCCGGAAGTTCCGGGCAGGCCGGAAGGTCCGGGCTTTCCAGAAGCTTGTCCCTGCTTCTTCTTCCTTCTCCTCTTCCATGCTTGGCCTTGGTCCTTGGATCCTCCATGGTCATCTCGGTTGTACCTGAGTGTATGCAAGGTCCATGCATGAGGTAGTAGCCATCTCTCACATGTGGAAAGTGACGGTTCGAAGAGGAGTGAGTTCACCTTGGGCCCTATGGCGTATGGTCGAGGTCTCGTCATATGTCCTCTTGGGGCTTGGAGAGTAGTCGGAGTGTACATGGGGATGAACGTGGGATGCTCCGCATCATATCCCCTCCCTTGGGAAAGACCCGACCTCGGATCGTGATCCTCATCACCATGGAAACGGTTGTCGTGGGCAGACTTGTAGTTGGACAGAGTTGAAGGCATGACGCAATCAAAGTACTCCAAGGTGTGTCCGGTATGTGGTACATGCAAAATGAACAAACACAAGCGACACTCGGAAATACAATGGTTAGCGCACACAAAGTGTCCATCATGTAAGAATGAGTCCGTGCAACAAGATTGTTCGTGACAAAGCACATGAAGCTTATCAAGATGATATAGAATGATATGCAAAGCATTCATGGGATCAAAATCATTCATTGTGCACACAAATGTGTTGTGAATATGATCAAGGCAACCACTGTGCAAAATGATGTCATAGTGAGACGGTTTATCAATAGCATGAATATGGCAATGGATGCTCGATATGATCATGTTATCATGCAATTGATGGTAGGCAATGTGATCATTATGTATGAATATGCCATCAAGAAAGATCACAACAAATTTGCTAAGGAAATGCACAAGCTCATATATCATGGATGACATAGAAATACAAGATGCACCAAGGCAATCATAATGCAAGTCAATCCATGTATAAAGTGCAAACTTGTTATGGGAGTTGTTGTACCATGGCTCAATGTTGTGGTAGAAATGGTGGTCCGTTGGTGAATCCACTAAGTCCGAGCACTCCTCAACTTGAAGGTACATAGGGTCCATCTCCAATGCCGGTCCTCCATCCAATAGATGTATCAGTAGACAACAAGAAGGAAATAACAATGAAAGAATGGCCCGTCCAATATGCGTACTTGAGGATGGCTCAAAGGGAAGGAGGTCACCTTTAGGAGTTTCTCAAGGATGATGGAGTTGTGCATCTTGTATGCCTTCACATAACCAAAATATCTTTTTATGGTACCTCCTTGTGAATCCTTCAAAATGAAAGAACATGACAAACACTCGGAAAAACAAATGAGGTTAGTGCAAATGCAAGACCTATCATTCGAGGGGCGAGATACCCAACAAGTGTTTTCATCATTCTTATCATAAGAAAGAACAAGGTGTGGTATGGTATGAAAGCATATGATGCAACTACAACCAAAGACAATAGGCTCAAGTAAGCAAGCATGCATCACAAGTAATAAGTCCAAGTCTCCATGATCAATAAGCATAGCAAGTTGGCACTCAACACAAGGTGATATGAGAGATGCAACTAATGGAGACAAGAGACAATGATCATGACAAATCAAGTTAGAGGCATGAACATATATGTCATCAACCCAAGAAAGCAAGTGATAGTGGAACATGGGTGATGCATCATAGCAAGCAATCATAGCGATCAAGTTAAGCAAGCTAGTAGTGCAAAGATGCAACGTACTAGAAGGAATCATGGCAAGCATGTCATTGGTGCAAATAGTGGGCATGAATAATTCACATGTCATAGCACAAGCATAAAGGCAAGATATGAGGAAAGTAGGTTCATGGTGTTGGCAAGAAGTCCTATGTAAATAGCAACGTAACATCATGACTCTCCCAACACAAGAATCAACAATAGTATGAGGCACATGATAAACATGGCAATAGCAACAAGGATCTCCACCAAGCATGCAAATACACATAGAAGTATCATAATGGTGAATCATGGGTAGATGCAAGCGAGGGTCACAATTGCATGGCAAATGCATAGAAGCAAGTATAACATGCAAAGTGAACACGGGAAAATGAGCATAAGGTGACAAGTGGTAAATAACCCATAGCCGTGTGAGAGCCAAGTAGAAGATATGCACGTAGTTGTTGCGTGAAGGGAACGGTGGTAAGGATAGTCCACGGGATCCCAAAGCGTCGTTGCTCTCAAGAGCTCGTTTCGTCAACTCTTGGGATTGAGAGGTTGACGAGTATATGAGAGTACCTACACAAAACAAAGACAAAGGAAAAATTGTGTGTGCATGGTACATGTACACATCATCCATCATGATGCGCACATGCATGTGTCGGTTAGCACAAATTAGCCAATGCTCAAATAAATGAGATGCATGATATAGAAACATGTCATCCATCATGATAGGTTTGTTATTATGTATAGCATAATGGAGACTCAAATTGTGTAATGCATCACGAGCAATATCTAGAGCATTGTTATTCATGGAATGCATATGGTGCACGCAATTATGAGAATCATGCAAAGTATAAGATGCATCAAAATCTCATAATATGTATGAGGAAACTATGGGGGTCTCCTCATGAACAAGAGTAGAAACATCACGTGGAGAATATTGACAACATCCAAAACAATGCATATTTGGTTCAATGTGATCATGGCATGGCATAGTAGATGAATTGCACAAATCATGTAGAGGAAGCATGGCAATATCATCACATGAAAAACAAAAGCCAATGACCATCATCTCGTCATCTATGCCATAAGTGCAAATGGGATTTATTTTAATGGGGCATGCATAGTTACTATGTTGAGATTGTAATGATGCAATATGGGAGATCTCACTCATAGCATATGACAAGTTCAATGGGTGTTCAAACATGCAGTGACCAATAGAGTTTTCACAAGATATCCTATGAAGCATAGCATCACAACTAGGCAACTCAACATGCTCATCATCATATTCATCATAAATAGGTAAGTCAAGGCATGAAGAAGTTTCACTAGCATGAAGCATGGTAATAGGTGGGTCAACATCATGGGAGCAATCGATGTCAAGATGGTCCATTAGTGGGACAAGAGAAGTACCATCACCTATGTTACCTTTGGAGCATCGCTCATGTGTTGTAGGTGAGGTGTTGAAGATCCACTCATTGTCATCTTCATCTTGATGGAACCATGTGGGGGGTGCATCATTGTCCACCATGGCCATCGTCGTCTCCATTGGAGGGATGGACTCGTTGAGGGTAGGCATGTCGTCATGTAGGAGACCTAGCACCAAAGATGAAAAGACACTAGGAGTAGAGGTTAAGTCGTTAGAAATCATAGTGGCCTCACATGTCGTGTCAACTACCTCACTCTCTAAGTGTTGTGGCTCACTCACTCCCTCAAGGATGCACTCACTCATATGGTTGGTGGAGTCACTCAAATGGCGCTCAACCTCACATAGGGTGTGTGGCATGCTCTCATGTGTGGGGCTAGTGGTGGTCACACTCATCCTCTCATAGGAAATGCTCTCAATGTCACATATGGTGGAGTCACTCGTGTCACTCATGTGGTGGTGGCTCTCCTCACATGGCACTTGGGGCATCTCAACATATGTGGGTGTCGGAGAGATGTAGGTGCAAATGTCTCCATGCGCGGTCGCGTAGCTTGACTCAGAGTATGAGTCCAATGTGGGCGCCGTCTTCATGTTGTTAAAGAGGTTCGCGCTCATCGCCGTGGTCGAAGGGGATGGCCCTTGCTCGACCGTCTTGTCACCGTCTTGGTGTTGGAGGCCCATATGATGTGGCACCTCATAGCTCGTCTCCATGACCGAAGGGAATTTCCCATGCTCGGCCATCTTCCTTGAGGGGCTTCCGAAGATGGAAGTGTCGCCCTCTCTCGTAGGTGGTCGCCTTGGACTTGATGAAGTCGATGTAGGCGTACACGTGGGAAGTAGGCGAAGATGCCGTACGTCCAAAGGCGAAGATGCCTTGATAGCACTTGGCGAAGATGCCGAAGTAGTTGTTGTAGCCGTAGCGCCGTCTTGGTGGTGCTCGTCTCGCGGTCTTCTCTTTTGCTTATGAAGCTTGGACTTGGCGTGAAGTAGGGCTTGTTGGGACTTGTGCATTTGCGCTTGTGGAGCATCTTCATGATGATGATGTCGTTGTCGTGCTTGAGCTCGTAGTAGATGTCGTTCGTCGTCGTCGTGCACATGAAGCTTGGAGGTGACTTGCCCTTCATGACAATGTGGATCACGAACGTGATGATGGTCGCCATGTAGATGTGGACGAGGACGATTTGCACTTGCATCTTTTTCGCGCTCCGAAGACTTGTGGCTTGAATGTCGCCGTCTTGAAGATGATGAAGTGGAAGTAGAATTGAGCAAGGTCCGAATCTCCTCCATCCTTGCATCTTGCTCCTCTTTATGTGCGGCAAGCTTGTTGTCGATGTAGTCCCTTCTACTTTCTTCAGAGTGACGAATGTCGATGGAGATGTTCTCGATGCACTCTCGCAATCTTGATTGTGTGCCTTGCACTTGTCGTTGTAGATCGAAGATAGACGCTTTGGTGATGTAGTTGTTCACGCCGTCGTTGTTGTCGTAGACCGGAGATAAAATGCCTTGCCTATCCATCACAAGACTCGAGCAAATATGAGTGGGAGAAAGAGAAGAACTTATACCAATGTACCTTGACCGATGTTGACAATGAATCAAGTTCACTCAAATGCGGACAATGAAATAGCACCTTTGGTACCAATTCTTGTCGGTTCTCACACCTACACAAGTAAAGCTTATAGTGGAGCTCGGTGAGGATAGTGGCACAAAAAATTTAATGCAAAATGTTAGCAAGAGTCAATAATGTTGAAAGAGATTCACAAATTCGCAAGTGAAACAAATGGACTAATAGCAATATGTGGCACACAGAAACACACACACGGGTAGATAAATGGGGTCGTGCAACCAAGGAATGAGCACAAAATGTGGAATCCACGGAAAACGCTCGTGTTGCACAACTCAAGAGAGACGCTAGCACGATTGCTCAATAGGCGGATACGACACTTGTGCACAACCTATAAGATGCAAAATGGATAAACTTCTATCCCAAGTATGCTATGTATGTATGGTTCCCGGTGTTTGATCCAAGATGATCGGATATGGCAATCTTATATGCAATGTGGTATGATGCTATGGCACTTCATTACAAGCTTCTTTGCTCTCTCCTTTTCTTTGCTTAAAAGCTTTATTCTCTCTTTTTTTTATGGCCACTTTTGCACAATGCACAAACCAAGATAGCAATTGTGTATATGCGGGAACAAACTTGTGACACACGATATGATACCAAGATATGCACCACGATGATATGGTATGTATGCTATGGGAAGTATGATCACTAATGTGCACAAGTAACGTTGCCGGCAATACTCAAATGGCTAGTCTCGATAGGCAAGTGACGCAAAATGGGCTAGGGGTTAACAATGCAATGTCAAGGGGAATATACAAAGGAGGGATACCACAATACCAAGATGATATGGAGGTTACCGTCTGGCGATGATGAGTGGCGGTGTTCTTGATGTAGAAACCAAGATGATGGAGTCTCATCCCTAAGTAGCCGAAACACCTTAGGAAACGGAAAAACCGCAAACTCAAAATCTCGAATGTCAAATGTCAAATGGTGGTAGCGGGAATGCGGTGGTGGTTTGCACTTGGCAAAACGGAAGTGGGATGATGGGCTATACACGTGTCGGAGTTGAAGTTGCCATCCCTAAGTAGCCGAAACACCTTAGGAGACACAAGCCACAACTCAAAGAAGCTCAAACAACTATTGGGTTAAGTTGGGGGTGGCGGAAGTGTATGGTGGGCAAGCCTATGCGGAAGTTATGGTGGTGGTTGAGGAAGAAGCAACCGTCCCTAAGTAGCCTAAACACCTTAGGAGACTCAAGTCACTACTCAAACAACCTCAAATGCTATGGGGATCATAATGGGTTAGGTTGCGGAAGTCGGTGGTGGCAATGCAGATGTTATGGTGGAAGGCCTAGGCAAAGATGCCAAAGTTCCAAAAATTTGTTGGAGTCAAATGGTGGTGAAACCAATGTGTGGACCTCGGGCACGTTGCTAGCTTCAAAACGAGCCAAAGAACACTCAAATCGGAGTTTGGAGCGAAAAGTTATGATGAAAAAGGTGAAAGAGGCTGATGCTGAAATTCTGTGCAATGTCTCTGGTTAGGCCGGAAGTTCCGGGCCTAGGGCCGGAAGTTCCGGGCTCCGGAAGTTCCGGGTGTGGCCGGAAGTTCCGGGGGTCGCGGAAAAAGTGCCGGGAACTTTGGGTAAACTCTCGGTTTAGCCCGGAAGTTCCGGGTAAGGACGAAAGTTCCGGGGGACGGAAGTTTCGGGGGAGGCCGGAAGTTCCGGGGGTCGTGGAATTTCGTCCGGGACGAACCCTAAATTCCAGATCTGAGAAAGGGGGCGGAAAAACTCGAATTCCAAGTTCAAAATTGGGGAGATTTCGTGGATGGAAATGGGGGAAAAGAAGGGGAATGCTAGATCCACTTGAAACCAAGCAAATCCATGGATCAAAATCAACAAAACATCATCAAAACCAACAAATTACAAAAAATTTGGGGGCTATTTTTGGTGGGGATTTTCGGATTTAGGACGAAAACAACAAAATCAAGCTAGAAAACAAAGGGTAGGGGCTCCAAAAATGTGATCAACGTGGCTCATGATACCAAGATGATGTAGGGTGGAACCCTAGGTGGAAGATCTTTCACGTTTGGAGTGGATCCTACGGGGAATCACGAAGAACACGCGGAAGTACAAAGGGGAAAACACGGGGAAAACGAGAGAGAATCACGAAACCAACAAGGAATCAATCACACGAGTGCTAGATCACCAAACACATCGAGTAACATATGATCCACAATCAACAAAGGTAACGATACAAAGGAACCGTTCTTCTCCGTACAGAGGTCTTGATGATCTTCCCTAGAAAGGGGTCTTGAATCCGCTTGGGGGATCTTCTCCGAAGAGATTGTGAGCTCCGAGGAGAAGTAACCAAGTGGATGAGCAAGGCTCTCACACAAATATGAGCTAAACCAATGCTAACTCTAACTAGGAGGAGGTGGGGGAGTATATATAGTGCTAGCCCACGAAGGGGTGAGTGGGAGGGGGATACATGGGCCCTTGGCCCATTCTCTGCGCACAGGCAGGCCGGAAGTTCCGGGCGGGGCCAGAAGTTCCGGGCTCCGGAAGTTCCGGGCAGGTTCCGGCCGGGTTCCGGGCTAACCAGAGAGTTGGCGTGCTCGGGGATGGTCTGGACTCCGAGAGCCGGAGGTTCCGGGCAGGCCGGAAGGTCCGGGGGCCGGAAGTTCCAGGCAGGCCGGAAGGTCCGGGATTTCCAGAAGCTTGTCCCTGCTTCTTCTTCCTTCTCCTCTTCCATGCTTGGCCTTGGTCCTTGGATCCTCCATGGTCATCTCGGTTGTACCTGAGTGTATGCAAGGTCCATGCATGAGGTAGTAGCCATCTCTCACATGTGGAAAGTGACGGTTCGAAGAGGAGTGAGTTCACCTTGGGCCCTATGGCGTATGGTCGAGGTCTTGTCATATGTCCTCTTGGGGCTTGGAGAGTAGTCGGAGTGTACATGGGGATGAACGTGGGATGCTCCGCATCATATCCCCTCCCTTTGGAAAGATCCGACCTCGGATCGTGATCCTCATCACCATGGAAACAGTTGTCATGGACGGACTTGTAGTTGGACAGAGTTGAAGGCATGACGCAATCAAAGTACTCCAAGGTGTCTCCGGTATGTGGTACATGCAAAATGAACAAACACAAGCGACACTCGGAAATACAATGGTTAGCGCACACAAAGTGTCCATCATGTAAGAATGAGTCCGTGCAACAAGATTGTTCGTGACAAAGCACATGAAGCTTATCAAGATGATATAGAATGATATGCAAAGCATTCATGGGATCAAAATCATTCATTGTGCACACAAATGTGTTGTGAATATGATCAAGGCAACCATGGTGCAAAATGATGTCATAGTGAGACGGTTTATCAATAGCAGGAATATGGCAATGGATGCTCGATATGATCATGTTATCATGCAATTGATGGTAGGCAATGTGATCATTATGTATGAATATGCCATCGAGAAAGATCACAAAAAATTTGCTAAGGAAATGCACAAGCTCATATATCATGGATGACATAGAAATACAAGATGCACCAAGGCAATCATAATGCAAGTCAATCCATGTATAAAGTGCAAACTTGTTATGGGAGTTGTTGTACCATGGCTCAATGTTGTGGTAGAAATGGTGGTCCGTTGGTGAATCCACTAAGTCCGAGCACTCCTCAACTTGAAGGTCCATAGGGTCCATCTCCAATGCCGGTCCTCCATCCAATAGATGTATCATGTAGACAACAAGAAGGAAATAACAATGAAAGAATGGCCCGTCCAATATGCGTACTTTCCCCCACTTCACCCTTGCCGTTTTATTTGCCCTCTCTTTCCCAATCTCCTCCTCTCTTTTCGCTTATCATTTTTCTGTTTGCTTGTGTGTTGGATTACTTGTTGCCATGGCACAAGATAAAACCAAGTTGTGTGACTTCTTGAATACCAATAATAATGATTTCCTTAGTACTCCGATTGCTCCTCTTAATGATGTTGAGTCTTGTGAAATCAATACCGCTTTGCTGAATCTTGTTATGAAAGATCAATTTGCCGGCCTTCCTAGTGAAGATGCCGCTACTCATCTAAACAATTTTGTTGATTTGTGTGATATGCAAAAGAAGAAAGATATGGATAATGATATTGTTAAATTGAAGTTATTTCCGTTTTCACTTAGAAATCGTGCTAAAGTTTGGTTTTTGTCTTTGCCTAAAAATAGTATTGATTCTTGAAACAAGTGCAAAGATGCTTTTATCTCTAATTATTTTCCTCCCGCTAAGATCATCACTCTTAGGAACGATATTATGAATTTTAAACAACTTGATCATGAGCATGTTGCCCAATCTTGGGAAAGAATGAAATTGATGCTTCGCAATTGCCCTACTCATGGTTTGAATTTATGGATGATCATACAAAAATTTTATGCCGGTTTGAACTTTGCTTCTAGAAATCTCTTAGATTCGGCCGTGGGAGGCACGTTTATGGAAATCACGTTAGGAGATGCTACAAAATTGCTTGATAATATTATGGCTAATTATTCTCAATGGCACACCGAAAGATCTTCTAGCAAAAAGTGCATGCTATAGAAGAAATTAATGTTTTGAGTGGAAAGATGGATGAACTTATGAAGATGTTTGCTACTAAAAATACTCCTCTTGATCCCAATGATATGCCTTTGTATTCCTTGATTGAGAATAATAATGAATCTATGGATGTGAATTTTGTTGGTAGGAATAGTTTTGGAAACAATGCTTATAGAGGAAATTTTAATGCTAGACCGTTCCCTAGTAATCCCTCTAATAATTATGGAAATTCCTACAATAATTCTTATGGCAATTTTAATAATATGCCCTCTGATTTTGAGAATAGTGTGAAAGAATTTATGATTTCTCAAAAGAATTTTAATGCCTTGCTTGAAGAAAAATTGCTCAAAGTTGATGATTTGGCTAGGAACATTGATAGACTTTCGCTTGATGTTAATTCTCTTAAACTTGGATCTTCTTATCCTAAGCATAATATCAATGAGTCTCTCAAAGTAATGAGAATTTCTATTGACGAGTGCAAGGAAAGAACCGCTAGATTGCGTGCTAAAAAAGAAAGCTTCATAAAAGCGTGTTCTTCTAGTCTCTATGAAAATAATGATGAGGATCTTAAAGTTATTGATGCGTCTTCGATTAGATCTATGTTTTGCAATATGAATTTTGATGATTATGGGAGTGAAGATGAATCAACTTTGCCTAGAAGGCATCCCAAAAATTCGGAGTCTTTAGATCTGGATGCTAAAATTGGTAAAAGCGAGATTGGAGAATCCTCTACTTCTAATAATATTGAACTTACAATTTTGGATTTCAAGGAATTTGATTATGATAATTGCTCTTTAAAACGTTGTATTTCCTTGTTGCAATCCATTGTTAATTCTCCTCATGCTTATAGTCAAAATAAAGCTTTTACCAAACATATTGTTGATGCCTTGTGTGACGCCCTCGATTCAATCATACACTAATCATACACGCAAATGTGTACGATCAAGATCAAGGACTCACGGGAAGATATCACAACACAACTCTAGACACAAATTAAAACAATACAAGCTTTATATTACAAGCCAGGGGCCTCGAGTGCTCGAATACATAAGCTCGAATACACAAGAGTCAGCGAAAGGAACACTATCTGAGTACAGACATAAGTTAGACAAGTTTGCCTTAAGAAGGCTAGCACAAAAGCATCTACGATCGAAAAGGCAAGGCCTCCTGCCTGGGAGCCTCCTAACTACTCCTGGTTGTCAGCGGTCTCCACGTAGTAGTAGGCACCGGCGGTGGCATCTGGCTCCTGGGCTCTGACATCTGGTTGCATCAACCGGAAAGAAGAAGAAAGGGGGTAAAGGGGGAGAAAAGCAACCGTGAGTACTCATACAAAGTACTCGCCAGCAAGGATCTACACTACATATGCAACATTATCAAAGGAAGGCTGTATATGTGGACTGGGCTACAGAAATGCCAGAATAGAGAGAAGGCCTAGTCCTATCGAAGACTAGCATCTTCTAGAAACCACCATCTTGCAGTAACAGGAGGGAGTAGGGTAGCATAAAGTAAAGTAGTAGTAGTGTTATCAACCTCGGCCAAAGATCCTTTCTTGACTCCCTGCGAGAAAGCAATCCCAGAGCCATACTATCCATTTCTCATCACAATCCAATTCTCATCACAAGTATCCAGTTCTAGTTGTATCAATCGGGATACAACTCCAAGTGTCCGTTACCGTAGGACAGGCTATCGATAGATGTTTTCTTCCCTGCAGGGTGCACCAACTTACCCACCATGCTTGATTAACTCCGGTCGGACACACTTTCCTGGGTCATGCCCGGCCTCGGCCAAACAATACGCCGCAATCCGACCTAGGCTTAATAGAGAGGCCAGCACGCCGGACTAAACCTATGCCCCCAGGGGTCATGGGCCATCTCCCCGGGAACTCCTGCACGTTGCGTACGCGTCCGGTGAGCAGACCTAGCTACCTCCCTCAAAAAGGCAGGTGCTTACCAGTCCAACCCGGCGTGCGCCGCTCAGTCGCTGACGTCTATTAAGCTTCGGCTAATGTATACGACGCAGAACGCCCATACTATGCCCACGTGATGGTTAGTGCTATCAGGCCAGAGGCCCCTCGGATCAAATATCCAAATCGTAGTGGATTAGGAACGCGCGGTAACAAGCAGAGACTCACGAAAGATGTGACCCCATTGCCCCATCTCGAGGACTTGCGGCAAGGGCTAAGAATGCCCGGCCACGCCTCGTAATTATCTCTCGGGCACCTTCCAGGTCAACCCGACTCCACATCACTCGCAATTATGCTCGCGCGGGTACCCCTCAGGGCCAACCCGTCTTTAGTAACATGGTTTAGTGTAAAGTCATAGTAATCATAGTAACTGTGTGTCTAAACATCAAGGGGAAAACCCGAGGAATCACCCTCGGTGAATTCCACTCGATGTAATCATCAAGGTGAACGTAAGAGGAATCATCCCTAAGGTTCACACTTGAGGGGTTGCACGACAGAGTCATACCGGAAGTGGTTAAGGCAGAATCACCCTCGATGACCACGACCGAATAGCTACACTACAAGCTTAACATCGGAAGTGCTGTAGAGGTCTCACCCTCGGCACTCGATAGTAACCCAGTAGTGTCGAGCAACTAAGGGGAAAGTGATGTGCAGTGCCGGGGCCTGGTCTTCGATTCCGTTGATCGGGTCTTCGATGATGAAGCAGGGGCAACAAGGACAAGGTGGGGGTCACTGATGGATCACTAACCAACCTATACTAAGCAGTTTAGGATAAGCAGGTAAGGTACAATGAGCAGGTTGCAAAAGCAGGCTATGCATCAAATAGGAGCAATCAATATCAGTAAGAAAATCTAATGCAAGCATGAGAGAATGGAATGGGTGATATCGGGATGATCAAAGGGGTGGCTTGCCTGGTTGCTCTGGCAGGGAGGGGTCGTCGTCGACGTAGTCGATCACAGGGGCATCAGCATCGGTCTCGGGGTCTACCGGAGAGAAGAGGGGGAAGAAACAGTAAATATAAAGCAAACATAACATCACAAAGAATAACAAGGCAATATGCTGTGCCGGGTGTGACCTAACGTATGGCTACATGATATAGGTGAAGGGGGAATTCAACCGGGAATGTTTTCCTGGTTCTGGACCTGTGTGAGACAGATGACCGGAGGGGGAATGTTCCATGTTCAGATAGCTAAAGGCATCTGACAGGTAAACGGACCACGTATTCGGATTCGGCTCGTCGTTCTGAGCAACTTTCATGTAGAAAACACTTTCATCCGAGTTACGGTTTACTTTCTACAAATTTAAAAGATTTAAACATTTTCTGGATTTATTATTAATTCGAGAATAAAACAGGAATCAGATTTGTCACCTAGTGCTACTCTAGTCACAGTGCATGACAGGTGGGGTCAGGGTCAAAGTCAATAGTTGACTAGTCAACATATGAACAGTGGGGGGGCCACGTCATTGACTTACTTTTCTAAAAAAATGTTTTTCTTTAAACTAACAATGGGTCCACATGTCATCTACTATTGGACTAATTAACTAGTAGAGTATTACTAATTAGACTAACTAACTAGACTAGTCCCTAAACTAGCATTTGGCCGGCCACACACACAGAGAACACACACTCATGCACACAACGCACAAGACCAAGCTTGGACGGGGCAAGCTCTCTGGTAGTCTGATGGGTTTCTTCAGTACCTTATACGTCAATTCAGTTTCGTCAGTTATTTCTTCAGTGTTAGACTAAGTATATGTTGATATACGTGTTGTAACATAACTTGTACAGGTTCCCTTTTATGAATATATGACAGCCGTACCCACCAAGGGTATCGAGCATTGTTGCAAACCCTATCATGTCTAACATGGTATCAGGCGACGCGTTCGATCCGCGTCACGCTTCCGCCTCTGCATCTACCGCGCCGGTTCCCGCCGCCGCGCCGTCTCTCTCCACCCTGGCCATGGAGTCGCCGTTCCTTGCGTCTTCCCCGCTCGCCTGGGCGCGATCTGCTCCTGCGGGATCTCATCCTCCCGCGCCTCGCTCCTCGTCTGGGATGCCGCCGCCGCCGCCTCCTGCCGCACCGATCGAGGCCGATCCGATCTCGATGCGGGCGATCCGATCCGATCACGGCGCGCCTCCGCCCCCGGCCTCCTACGACGCCTCCGGGCAGGCGGCCTACGGTGGCCCCTCGGCTCCGGCTCATCACCGCGACGCACCCGCGGCCTCGGGGCCCTATGGCGCCTACCAGATGCCGTACGGGGGTCCGTACCCCCCGTCCTACGTCGCGCCCTCGGCCGCGTCCTACATCGCGCCCTCGACCGCGGCATACGCGTCGTATGCGGGTGCTGCCCCGACTCATCACGCGCCCGCCCCAACCTACGCCGCTCCAACTCCTCGCGCAGCGGCCCCAACGTACGACGCCGCCCCTGCTCTTCCGTATGGTGCACACCCGTCGGCGGCTTACGGTCATCGTCATCAACCATCGACCGATGCGCTCGTCCCGTACAGTGCTGTCTCACCGCCTAACCCGCCGTCCTCTGCGCTGATGATTGAACCAGGGCCGTTTCACTTCGCTCATCTAGTGACGGTGAAACTTTCTGCTGATAATTACCTCCTGTGGCGTGCCCAAGTATTGCCGCTGATGCGGAGCCACTACCTTGAGGGGTATGTTGATGGCTCTCTGCCGTGTCCTCCGGCTATGGTTCCGGCACCTTCGCCCCATGGTGGCTCTGTCATGGTCCCCAATCCTGCTCATCGTCGATGGACTGCTCAAGATCAGGCCATCCTAGGTGCTATTCAGTCTTCGCTCACTCCGTCCGTGGCTGGTATGGTGGTTTTTGCTGCTACATCGAGGGATGCATGGACCACGCTTGACTCTAGTTTCTCCTCACAGTCCTTGGCACGATCATCTGCTATTCGCAACCAGCTGGGTGAGGTCAAGAAGAATGATCTCTCTGTCACGGCCTTCTTCAACAAAGTAAAAGGTTTGGCCGATACACTGTCCTCCATTGGGAAGCCACTCCGTGATGAGGAGTTTACTTCATTCATTCTCAATGGACTTGACGAGGACTATGACTCTCTGGTGGAAAACATCAATGGACGCGACACTCCGATGCCACCTCGTGATCTCTATGCCCGCCTCCTTAACACGGAGCAGCGGCTTGCCGCTCGCCGCTCTGTCGGAGTCTACACGGAGGGCCCCTCTGCGAATGCTACTCTTCGCGGAGGTGCCCGTGGTGCCAAGCAGAAGCCGCCGACTCCCACGGCCGCCCAGCCCCGTCCATCCGCCCCGGCTCCTCCATCGGCCGGCCGGAAGCGCCTTCACTGTGAGGCGTGTGGAGGAGGCATCGCGTGCCAGCTTTGCGGCATCGAGGGACACTTGGCGTCCAGGTGTCATCGTCGCTTTAAACGCGATTTCCTTGGCATCGGGAACAATGGGAAGGGCAACGAGAAGCAAGCTTCTCTCGCTACACAGGAGTCCGGGTTCACTCCATCGTACTCCGTGGATCCCGCCTGGTACATGGACACAGGCGCCACGGACCATTTGACGAGCCAGCTTGACAAGCTGGACACTCGCCAGGCCTACACCGGTCATGATCAGGTCCGCACTGCAAATGGATCAGGTATGCCCATCTCACATGTTGGTCAGGCATCTCTTCTTTCCCGTACCACTAAAACCTTGCGTCTCCTTGATGTTCTTCGTGTTCCTTCTGTCACACGTAGCTTACTCTCGGTTCCTAAATTAACTCGTGACAACAATGTGTTCGTTGAGTTTCACCCTTTCCATTTTTTTATTAAGGACCGGGACACGAGGGACGTTCTTCTTAGTGGTCGAGCTCGCGACGGATTATATGCACTTGACGTACCACGAACGCTTGGCGTGCCACGCGTGTCTCAAGCTTTCAGTGGCGTTCGGGTGTCATCGTCGCAGTGGCATTCTCGCCTTGGCCACCCTGCTACTCCCATTGTGCGCCATGTGCTTCATCGTCATCGTCTTCCCGTTGAGTCCAGTAATAAGGAATTTTTAGTATGTGATGCCTGTCAACAAGGCAAGAGTCATCAGTTGCCTTTTTCCGTATCAAATCGTGTTGTCAAAGTTCCTCTTGAACTTGTGTTTTCCGATGTGTGGGGCTATACCCAAACTTCTGTTAGTGGGCACAACTATTATGTCAGTTTCATAGATGCTTTCAGTCGTTTTACTTGGATCTATCTTATTAAGCGCAAATCTGATGTGTTTCATGTTTTCATGCAATTTCAAGCACATGTTGAGCGATTACTCAAGCACAAAATTATACATGTTCAGTCTGATTGGGGGGGTGAATACCGTAATCTTAACACCTTCTTTCAGAAGCTTGGTATTTCACACCATGTGTCTTGTCCTCATACACATCAGCAGAATGGTGCAGCTGAGCGTAAGCACCGTCATATCGTTGAAACTGGTCTAACACTTCTTGCACATGCCTCTGTTCCGTTTCGGTTTTGGAGTGATGCTTTTGTTACTGCCTGTTTTTTGATAAACAGGATTCCCACACGACTTCTTCATATGAAGTCTCCTCTAGAGGTATTGCTTCATGAAACTCCAGATTACTCCTTCCTCAAAGTGTTCGGTTGTGCATGCTGGCCACATCTTCGCCCGTACAACAAACATAAACTTGAGTTTCGGTCGAAAAAATGTGTGTTCCTTGGGTACAGTCCACTCCACAAAGGTTACAAATGTCTCCACATTCCATCAAACCGTGTCTACATTTCTCGTGATGTTGTGTTCGATGAAACTGTTTTTCCCTTTTCCACGCACACATCGCCCACTGACACTCCTGTCGCTGAGTTACACTCGTTTCTAGTCTTGCCTGATCAATTTGTGGATGCTGCGTATTCTCCTTTGTTGTTGCCTAATCACGGTGCAGGGACTGGACGAGGCGCTCGACTAAAGCTTCTTGATGATGACGATGCGACATCGCCACCAACTGTTGCGACGCCGGCTGTTCCTCCGATGGCTGCTCCTGACGTCGATCTCGAGTGCATGCCGCATGCACATGGATCTGCTGGCCTGCCCGCGCCTGGGCTGGCCAAACCCGCTGGCTCATCGCCTGGGTCGGCCGCCTCCGCGGCCTCGTCACCTGGGCCGGCCACCCCGGTGGCCTCTTCTCCTGGGCCAGCCACCCCGGTGGTCTCCTCGCCTGGGCCGGCCACTCCCGTGGCCCTCTCGCCTGGGCCCTCTTCGCCTGGGCCGGTGGCCTCCCAGTCGCCTGGGTCGGCTGACCCCGCAGCTCGCTCGCCCGAGCTGGCGGCCCCGTCGGGTGACGACGAGGCGTGCATGTCCCATGCACGTGGGACTGCTGGAGCGTCTGCGTCGCCGTGTGTCCCTGATTCGCCTGATCGGTCGTCGTCAACCACGCCGGACCAATCTTCGTCGCCCCTTCCTGTAGTCCGGCGTCCACATACTCGCAGCAAGAGCGGCATTTTTCAGCCGAAGAAATACACAGACGGGACTGTCGCATGGTTTGCGGCCTGTGTGGCACACGCTGAAGCTGATCCTACGACTGAACCGCGGCATTTTCAGGCAGCGCTTCGCATTCCACACTGGCGTACTGCGATGGAGCAGGAAATTCAGGCTCTTCAGAAAAACAACACTTGGCGTCTGGTTCCACCGCCGCTCAGTGTCAATGTCATTGACTCCAAGTGGGTTTTCAAAGTAAAGAAAAATGCTGATGGCTCCATTGAGAGGTACAAGGCACGTCTGGTTGCAAAGGGATTCAAACAAAGGTATAGCATTGATTATGAAGACACGTTCAGTCCTGTTATTAAACCAACCACCATCCGTGTTCTTCTTTCCTTGGCTGTTACTCGAGGATGGTCGCTTCGACAACTTGACGTTCAGAATGCTTTTCTCCATGGAGTCCTGGAAGAGGAGGTTTACATGCGTCAGCCGCCTGGGTTTGTTGATCCTGATAAGCCGCATCACTTGTGTCGCCTTGACAAGGCTCTTTATGGTCTCAAGCAGGCCGCTCGTGCGTGGCATGCGCGTCTTGGAGCTGCTCTTCGTGCGCATGGTTTTATGCCTTCTACAACGGATACATCTCTGTTTATTCTTCAGCGACCAGAGGTGACTATGTACATTCTGGTTTACGTTGATGATATCATTCTTGTCAGTTCATCCGCTGCTGCTACGAGTCGGCTTGTGTCCTCTCTCAGTGCTGAGTTTGCCATTAAAGATCTTGGGAGGCTCCATTACTTTCTGGGACTGGAGGTATTTCACTCTGATGGTGGTCTGACCCTTACTCAGAGGAAGTACTCTCAGGATCTTCTACGTCGTGCTGGTATGTTGCAATGCAAGACCGCCACGACTCCTATGTCTGCCACCGACAAGTTAACGACTTTTGATGGTGACTTGCTTTCTTCTGAGGATGCCACGGAGTATCGCAGTATTGTGGGAGGGCTGCAGTACTTGCTCGTAACTCGACCAGACATATCCTTTGCTGTTAACCGTATGTGTCAGTACCTTCATGCACCACGCGATCCTCACTGGTCTGCTGTTAAGCGCATCTTGCGTTATGTTCGACACACTGGTTCGTATGGTCTTCATCTCCAGCCTGCGCGTTCTGGACTGATTTCAGCTTTTTCTGATGCCGATTGGGCTGGTAGTCCTGATGATCGGCGATCCACGGGGGGACATGCTGTGTTCTTTGGTCCTAACTTGATCGCCTGGCAAGCTCGCAAGCAAGCTACGGTGTCTCGCAGTAGTACCGAAGCTGAGTACAAAGCTGTTGCTAATGCCACAGCTGAAATTATATGGGTGCAGTCATTGCTTCGAGAGTTGAAGGTCTCCCCAAGCCAGCCGCCCGTCCTTTGGTGTGATAACATTGGTGCCACATATCTTTCATCCAATCCAGTATTTCATGCCAGGACAAAGCACATTGAAGTTGACTACCACTTTGTGAGGGAACGAGTTGCTCAGAAGCTCCTTCAGATTAAGTTTGTCTCTTCGAAGGATCAGCTTGCTGATATTTTTACTAAACCCTTGCCCTTGCCTTCTTTTGAAGGATGTCGTAGCAATCTTAACCTCCTGAGTGTTTCAGGACATAGTTAAGATTGAGGGAGGGTGTTAGACTAAGTATATGTTGATATACGTGTTGTAACATAACTTGTACAGGTTCCCTCTTATAAATATATGACAGCCGTACCCACCAAGGGTATCGAGCATTGTTGCAAACCCTATCACGTCTAACATTCAGCAAACAACTTTGCAGCTACGAGCGAGAGCGACCAGCAAACAGCAGTGGCAGCAGCTAAGTAACAGCGGTGGTGGCGGCGGCTATGCAGCATCAGCAGTAGCAAGAAGCAGCAGGAGGAGAGCTCAGACGACCAAGGCAGCGGGGCAGAGAGCCGCAACGGTAAGCAGAGCAACTGCAGCGCCACAACACCAACAGCAGGAGCTGCATCGGCAAGCTGAAGCAGCACAACAGCAACGGTAGTAGGCGGAGCAGGGACCGCGGGCGGCTGCGGGGGCACGCCCTAGACGCGGCAAGGGCGAGCGGCGGCCAGCGCCGGGCATGGCGGCGCATGCGCAGAAGGCCGTGGGGCAGCAACGAGTGTGGTCGGGGGCGAGCAAGACGTCGCGCGTCCACTAGTGCTACTGGATCAGGCGGGGACGGCTTAAGGCGACGGCAACGACGACGATGAGGGGCAGCCGGAGCAAGAACTCGAGGGGGGCGGTGCTAGGAGTACGCACGCGAAGCATCGAAAGGCTAGGCAGCTCCCACGCGATGCCAGAAGCACCGTGATGTGCTCGCCTGAGCCGGGGAAGCACTACAACAACGGCAACAAGCACGACGGCGGCAACAAACTACGGCAAGGGTGGCGCGGCGGCTAGGGATAGCAGACCGAAGGGGAGGCGGAGGTGAAAGGCACGGGGCTCACCGAGGAGCGCACGGTGGCTCGTTGACAGCTTAGGAGCGCAGATGGCGAGGAATCGCGGCGACGGCGTCACGATGGCCAAAGAAGGGGATCGGGTCGCTGGCGTTGCTGTGCTGCTCCCTGACTTGATCCAACGGCACCGGACGAAGGTGTCGATGGCGCTAGGGCTCCCGGACAGATCGGCGGGATCGGAGGGGCTCGGTGGCCGCGGGGTCGACGGAGATGTGGCGGCGTCCACGCTCGGTCGTCGGTGGGGAACGAGGGGGAGAGGAAGTGAGCGGGGGATGGATCTGGGAGGAGGGCAGGCGAGTGGGAGAAGTGGGAGTGGCGGTAGGTGAGGGGGGAACTCGAGGCGTCCGCGGCGGCCTTATCCCCTCGACGCCGGCGAGCTGGTGTGGCTGCGCACGCTCAACCATGCCCCCGGTCGGTTGTACAGAAGAGGGAGATGGCGACCGGGGGAGGCAAGTGTTGGGCCGGCTTGGGTGGGCCGAGGCCCAGGGGAGGCAAGGGGGGCGCGCTCTCTCTCTCACCTCTTCCTTTTCTTTTACTTTTGCTCTTTTCTTTTTACAGAAAAAAGCATGGTAATATTTGAGCTGCCAAAAGGATTTTGTAAAATGTGGGACTTCGCCACATAATTACATTGCAATAGTTGGCACTCCCACAAAAAGATTGTGAGGCTTTTGAAATAGTTTTTAATTTTTATAAATTAAAAAGCCATTTAATCTATTGTTTTAGCCACTCCTTTAATTGGTTTAGGCCATTTAAACACCTTGCAAAAATGTTGGTTTACCACCAATATTAACAAATGATTATTTGCCACATGATGAACATTTTAGTTTTCATGTCTGACAAATATGAATTTTTGACTTCAGATTGGATTTGAATTTGAATTGTGAATTTGATCAAGTGAAGATTAGCAACAGTAATGTGATGACATTGCACCATTAACAAGGGATTACTATAGCATGACACTAGGGGTGTTACAAATCTCCTCCACTACAAGAAATCTCGTCCCGAGATTTAAGTGCAGAAGTAAAGAGTAACTTCGGGAGAACTGACCCTTATAGAGTTAATTATCTGGTGAACAATTCAGGAAATGTGGCAGAAGTATCTCTCGAGCTGAAACTTAAGAAAACATCGAGAGCAAAATATGAAGGTACAATAGGAAGTTTCAAGCGAATGGACAAGCAATCGATACCTGAACAGAGTGTGAGAAGGGGGTTCAGAGCATCGGGAATAGATCATCTCTCGGATGGTGGCTCGTGATATGATAAGAAGCCAAATGCAAGAATATTTCGGAATCAAAGATATACAGGAGAGTCAGGTTCTGATCCCGTGGAACTATGGGTTATGGTCCCACCATGTGGGTTAAAAGCAGGAAGGCGCTAACATTTTTGCACGGTCATGATGGCAAGGCAGGTAAGAGGATAGTTGGTCAATTATGTGGGCGACAACATCAGTACCAAGGGCGAGGGACGAAGAGAACCATTTTCCTGCTCATTGAACGAGGCGGACCAATAGGCAAAGTTCTTGTCCATCGGTGGTTGCTGGAATGTCAACAACATTAGTAACAGGGTCGTACTGACCGAATTGTACCTCGAGGTGTTTTCATAAGCAGGGAATTAATTCTGCTTATATCATCCAGATCATAAGAAAGGTTAAACCAACCAATGGAAAGGAAAAAAGATTAATTGATTATTCAAATTAATCAATGGAAGGGAAATGTGTTTACACACAAAAATTGGGAGTATTTCCTTCCCAGGGAAAAAGCGGAGTAGGAAATACATGATAGGACAGCAAGTTAAAAATCATTTAGATAATGGGGCAAGGGAAGAATCATGATATTACCCATACAACGGTGTTTGGATAATAGATCAAGAAACATTTAGCAAAGTGCTTTGAATGCTCTTGTTGATGATCGGAGTACCACAGTCATGCTTCGGGATAGCATCGACATGGTCATCAGGTAAAGTCCAGGCTTTGGATTCACAAAGGATCCATCGAAAACAACTTATAAATTAAGTCGTATAATTTTAGCAAGAAAAATGATGAGGATAGGGCCCACGGGCTCAGTAACAATTTATCGAGGGGGCAAGGATGATATTTCTCATCATGAATTCGATTGATAACCTGAAAGAGCTCAGAATATTGATGATGATCACGACATATTTGTCGAGAGGTTTCATGAAGATGTAATCGATCGGCGACGACGTCAAGTCAAAGGAATGATGAAGCGAAAGGTTACTAGAACCACGGGTACGACACAAACTCGAAATCAAGCTTGTTGTTCAAGGTGAAATGATATGACGAGGAAAATCGACGTAAGTTAGCTCATTATCAAAAATTGTGCTCCGGGAAGGTCTAGGTAGCACAATTAAAATTTAGCACGACAATGATGTAGCCAATCAGGTAGGAATGGTGTGATGTAGTATCACTTCAATTAAGAATTTCCAAGAGGTAGTGCAATGACACAATATCCTCGAGATAACATGAGGCAATACTTGAAGGTAGATCAAATTAGAGGTTGGACAAGTGAAATGACTTGCAGTAGACAAGTATTTTAACTTGTCCGGGAGATGGAATTAAAGAGAAACTATGGTCGGAACCACGGTTATGAATGATCAAACCACCGATACAAGATGGACTTATAACCCGAGGTAATTATTTTTACGAGCAGCTTCCATGATAAGTTCTACATCGGGTCCATGGGCATGAACACAAAGGTTCAAGGTCGACTCCCACTTCTTCAATGCATAATCTTTCATTCACTCCTCGTTTTCGAAGAATTTGTAGCGCGAAAGATTTATTTGGTGAAGCACCAGAAGAGTATGACTCACATCTCTTCCGAGTTCACACAGATTTAGGAAATGTATAGGTTCAACCCGTAGGGGTATCTTAGGAACATATACTGCTAACTTCCAGAGCATATAACATCAGCTCAATGACAGAGCATGGTTGAAAATAAGCAGAGGATACAATTTACCAAAGGCAATATGTATCAAGGGAAGAGCGCACAAGATTTTGAATATGAAGGACATTGCCGAATAATAATCCAACAGAGGATTCAGCGGTCCTCAATGTATCTGATGTGAGTATCAGTCCTCAATCAGAAGAGGGAAAGAATGCGAAGGCATTAGATTATAGAAACAACTGGATAATTCGACGTTCAAGTTGAAGGGAACTAGGTGGACAATCAATTACAACATGATTGGCCGAGATCCAACTCATGTCTAGAATGACGTATGAGCAGGAAGGTCAAATTTCAGGGTTTGACTGATGATTGCGAGCAATCGCAACATAATGAATCAATAGGCTCAGGATGACAATGACAAAGGATGTTAATGAATATTGCTGGACATATGGATTTAACCATAATGCAGGCAGACAAGACTTTCGGGAGCACTAGGCTGTAGAGGATCTTCAGGAGATTGAATTGCATTCGAAGAATTTTGTGAGATATATGATCAACTGGGGATGAACCAATCCCCGATAAGTGTGAGGAATCATTCGTAGGGGTATTCAGGCAGAAAAGGAGCTGCAAGGCGGCATGTGCAAAGGATTTCTTGGAAAATTGCAAAGTATTTCAGGGTATCTTGTAGTAACAAGAGCAATTGGAAATGAAGGTATGGACGGCAAGTGTATGTAGCTATCCACGTGGATTTACCAGTGGTAGGGAATTGCAACGGCGAAGGGCACAAGGGTCTCGGGAAAAACATCGGAGAGTATCTTCGGAATCTTCTGGTGCACCAAGCGATCATATGGAATGAAGGGCTCTCCGGGAGGAAATAGTTACGAGAACCTAATGTTAGAGTTAATAAAATCATTTAACCCAAATAGAAGAGAGATTAGAATCCCAGAGTATAGGCAAGGAATAAAAGATCCTAATACCACCCAATGGCGACGTGGCCCCGTAAGCCACACAACCATGTTAGTAAAAGTTTTTCAATGACTAGACTCAACTTCAGCCAAGGAGTTGGAAGGGGGCTACCTACAGGCAGTCGGCTCTGATACCAACTGGTGACGCCCTCGATTCAATCGTACACTAATCACACACGCAAATGTGTACGATCAAGATCAAGGACTCGCGGGAAGATATCACAACACAACTCTAGACACAAATTAAAATAATACAAGCTTTATATTACAAGCCAGGGGCCTCGAGGGCTTGAATACATAAGCTCGAATACACAAGAGTCAGCGGAAGCAACAATATCTGAGTACAAACATAAGTTAGACAAGTTTGCCTTAAGAAGGCTAGCACAAAAGCATCTACGATCGAAAAGGCAAGGCCTCCTGCCTGGGAGCCTCCTAACTACTCCCGGTTGTCAGCGGTCTCCACGCAGTAGTAGGCACCGGCGGTGGCATCAGGCTCCTGGGCTCCGACATCTGGTTGCATCAACCGGAAAGAAGAAGAAAGGGGGAAAAGGGAGAGAAAAGCAACCGTGAGTACTCATCCAAAGTACTCGCAAGCAAGGATCTACACTACATATGCAACATTATCAAAGGAAGGCTGTATATGTGGACTGGGCTGCAGAAATGCCAGAATAGAGAGAAGGCCTAGTCCTATCGAAGACTAGCATCTTCTGGAAACCACCATCTTGCAGCAACATGAGGGAGTAGGGTAGCATAAAGTAAAGTGGTAGTAGTGTTATCAACCTCGGCCAGAGATCCTTTCTCGACTCCCTGCGAGAAAGCAATCCCAGAGCCATACTATCCATTTCTCATCACAATCCAATTCTCATCACAAGTATCCAGTTCTAGTTGTATCGATCGGGATACAACTCCAACTGTCCGTTATCATAGGACAGGCTATCGATAGATGTTTTCTTCCCTGCAGGGGTGCACCAACTTACCCACCACGCTTGATTAACTCCGGCCAGACACACTTTCCTCGGTCATGCCTGGCCTCAGCCAAACAATACGCCGCAACCCCACCTAGTCTTAATAGAGAGGCCAGCACGCCGGACTAAACCTATGCCCCCAGGGGTCATGGGCCATCTCCCCGGGAACTCCTGCACGTTGCATACGTGGCCGGTGAGCAGACCTAGCTACCTCCCTCAAAAAGGCAGGTGCTTACCAGTCCAACCCGGCGCGCGCCGCTCAGTCGCTGATGTCTATTAAGCTTCGGCTAATGTATACGACGCAGAACGCCCATACTATGCCCACGTGATGGTTAGTGCTATCAGGCCAGAGCCCCCTCGGATCAAATATCCAAATTGGAGTGGATTAGGAACGCGCGGTAACAAGCAGAGACTCACGAAAGTTGTGACCCCGTTGCCCCGTCTCAAGGACTTGCGGCAAGGGCTAAGAATGCCCGGCCACGCCTCGTAATTATCTCTCGGGCACCTTCCAGGTCAACCCGACTCCACATCACTCGCAATTATGCTCGCGCGGGTACCCCTCAGGGTCAACCCGTCTTTAGTAACATGGTTTAGTGTAAATTTATAGTAATCATAGTAACTGTGTGTCTAAACATCAAAAGGAAAACCTGAGGAATCACCCCCAGTGAATTCCACTCGATGTAATCATCAAGGTGAACGTAAGAGGAATCACCCCCGAGGTTCACACTTGAGGGGTTGCACGACAGAGTCATACCGGAAGTGGTTAAGGCGGAATCACCCTCGATGACCACGACCGAATAGCTACACTATAGGGTTAACATCAGAAGTGCTGTAGAGGTCTCACCCTCGGCACTCGATAATAACCCAGTAGTGTCGAGCAACTAAGGGGAAAGTGATGTGCGGTGCCGGGGCCTGGTCTTCGATTCCATTGATCGGGTCTTCGATGATGAAGCAGGGGCAACAAGGACAAGGTGGGGGTCACTGATGGATCACTAACCAACCTATACTAAGTAGTTTAGGATAAGCAGGTAAGGTACAATGAGCAGGTTACAAAAGCAGGCTATGCATCAGAATAGGAGCAATCAATAACAGTAACAAAATCTAATGCAAGCATGAGAGAATGGAATGGGTGATATCGGGATGATCAAAGGGGGGGGGGGCTTGCCTGGTTGCTCTGGCAAGGAGGGGTCATCGTCGAGGTAGTCGATCACAGGGGCATCAACATCGGTCTCGGGGTCTACTGGAGAGAAGAGGGGGAAGAAACAGTAAATATAAAGCAAACATAGCATCACAAAGAATAACAAGGCAATATGCTGTGCTGGGTGTGACCTAACGTATGGCTACACGATATAGGTGAAGGAGGAATTCAACCGGGAATGTTTTCCTGGTTCCGGACTTGTGTCACACAGATGACCGGAGGGGGAATGTTCCATGTTCAGATAGCTAGAGGCATCTGACAGGTAAACGGACCGCGTATTCGGATTCGCCTCGTCGTTCTGAGCAACTTTCATGTAGAAAACATTTTCATGAGAGTTACGGTTTACTTTCTACAAATTTAAATGATTTAAACATTTTCTGGATTTATTATTAATTCGAGAATAAAACAGGAATCAGGTTTGTCACCTAGTGCTACTCTAGTCACAGTGCATGACAGGTGGGGTCAGGGTCAAAGTCAACAGTTGACTAGTCAACATATGAACAGTGGGGGGGGCACGTCATTGACTTACTTTTCTGAAAAAAATGTTTTTCTTTAAACTAACAATGGGTCCACATGTCATCTACTATTGGACTAACTAACTAGTAGAGTACTACTAATTAGACTAACTAACTAGACTAGTCCCTAAACTAGCATTTGGCCGGCCACACACACACAGAGAACACACACTCATGCACACAACGCACAAGACCAAGCTTGGACGGGGCAAGCTCTCTGGTAGTCTGATGGGTTTCTTCAGTACCTTATACGTCAATTCAGTTTTGTCAATTATTTCTTCAGCAAACAACTTTGCAGCTACGAGCGAGAGCGACCAGCAAACAGCAGCGGCAGCAGCTAAGTAACAGCGGTGGCGGCGGCAGCTATGCAGCGTCAGCAGTAGCAAGAAGCAGCAGCAGGAGAGCTCAGACGACCAAGGCAACGGAGCAGAGAGCCGCAACGGTAAGCAGAGCAGCTGCAGCGCCACAACACCAACAGCAGGAGCTGCAGCGGCAAGCTGAAGCAGCACAGCAGCAACGGTAGTAGGCAGAGCAGGGACCGCGGGCGGCTGCGGGGGCACGCCCTGGACGCGGTAAGGGCGAGCGGCGGCCAGCGCCGGGGGTGGCGGCGCATGCGCAGAAGGCCGTGGGGCAGCGACGAGTGCGGTCGGGGGCGAGGAAGACGTCGCGCGTCTACTAGTGCTACTGGATCAGGCGGGGACGGCTTAAGGCGATGGCAACGACGACGGTGAGCGGCGGCCGAAGCAAGAACTCGAGGGGGCAGTGCTAGGAGTACGCACGTGAAGCACCGAAGGGCTAGGCAGCTCCCACGCGATGCCAGAAGCACCGTGGTGTGCTCGCCTGAGCCGGGGAAGCACTACAACAATGGCAGCAAGCACGACGGCGGCAACGTACTACTACAAGGGTGGCGCGGTGGCTAGGGATAGCAGACCGAAGGGGAGGCGGAGGTGAAAGGCACGGGGCTCACTGAGGAGCGCATGGAGGCTCATTGACAGCTTAGGAGCGCAGATGGCGAGGAATCGCGGCGACGGCGTCACGATGGCCAAAGAAGGGGATCGGGTCGCTGGCGTTGCTGTGCTGCTCCCTGACTTGATCCAACGGCACTGGACGAAGGTGTCGATGGCGCTGGGGCTCCCGGACAGATCGACGGGATCGGAGGGGCTCGATGGCCGTGGGGTCGACGGAGATGTGGCGGCGGCGATGCTCGGTCGTCGATGGGGAACGAGGGGGAGAGGAAGTGAGCGGGGGATGGATCTGGGAGGAGGGCAGGCGAGTGGGAGAAGTGGGAGTGGCGGTAGGTGAGGGGGGAACTCGAGGCGTCCGGGGCGGCCTTATCCCCTCGACGCCGGCGAGCTGGTGTGGCTGCGCACGCTCGACCGTGCCCCCGGTCGGTTGTACAGAAGAGGCAGATGGCGACCGGGGGAGGCAAGTGTTGGGCCGGCTTGGGTGGGCCGAGGCCCAGGGGAGGCAAGGGGGGAGCGCTCTCTCTCTCACCTCTTCTTTTTCTTTTACTTTTGCTCTTTTCTTTTTACAGAAAAAAGCATGGTAATATTTGAGCTGCCAAAAGGATTTTGTAAATTGTGGGACTTCGCCACATAATTACATTGCAATAGTTGGCACTCCCACAAAAAGATTGTGAGGCTTTTGAAATAGTTTTTAATTTTTATAAATTAAAAAGCCATTTAATCTATTGTTTTAGCCACTGCTTTAATTGGTTTAGGCCATTTAAACACCTTGCAAAAATGTTGGTTTACCACCAATATTAACAAATGATTATTTGCCACATGATGAACATTTTAGTTTTCATGTCTGACAAATATGAATTTTTGACTTCAGATTGGATTTGAATTTGAATTGTGAATTTGATCAAGTGAAGATTAGCAACAGTAATGTGATGACATTGCACCATTAACAAGGGATTACTGTAGCATGACACTGGGGGTGGTACACCTTGATGCAATCTTATGATGAAAAACTTAATTTGGAAGTTTCTATACCTAGAAAACTTAATGATGAGTGGGAACCTACTATAAAGATTAGAATTATAGATTTTGAGTGTTTTGCTTTGTGTGATTTGGGTGCTAGTGTTTCCACGATTCCGAAAACTTTATGTGATATTCTAGGTTTCCATGATCTTGATGATTGCTCTTTAAATTTGCACCTTGCGGATTCCACCATTAAAAATCCTATGGGAAGAATCAATGATGTTCTTATTGTTGCAAATAGAAATTTGGTGCCCGTAGATTTTATCGTTCTTGATATAGATTGCAATCTTTCTTGCCCTATTATTCTTGGTAGACCTTTCCTTAGAACGATTGGTGCGATTATTGATATGAAGGAAGGGAATATTAGATTCCAATTTTCATTAAAGAAAGGCATGGAGCACTTTCCAAGAAAGAAAGTCAAATTACCTTATGAATCTATCATGCGTGCTACTTATGAACCTAGTGCCAAAGATGGCACTCGTTAGATCTATCTTTATTTTTATGCCTAGCTAGGGGCATTAAACAATAGCGCTAGTTGGGAGGCAACCCAATTTTTCTTTATGTTTTTAGTTTTTGCTCCTGTTTAGTAATAAATCTTGCATCTACCTTCTGGATAGATGTGTTTTTATCTTTTAATTAGTGTTTGTGCCAAGTAGAACCTATAGGATAACCTACGATGATAGTTGATTTGATTCTGCTGAAAAACAGAAACTTTGCGCGTACGAATATAATTTTTTTAAATCACAGGAACGTGATTTTGCGTTGACTCTTTTTGCTGCTGTTCAATAGACAAATTGTCGAGGACTTCCTATTTTAGTAGGATTTTTAGAGTTCCAGAAGTTTGCGTTAGTTACAGATTGCTACAGACTGTTCTGTTTTTGATAGATTCTATTTTTCGTGTGTTGTTTGCTTATTTCAATGCATCTATGGCTAGTAAATCAGTCTATGAACCATAAAGAAGTTGGAATATAGTAGGTTTAACACCAAATTAAATGAAGAATGAGTTCATTGCAGTACCTTATGTGGTGGTTTTATTTTCTTCACTAACGGAGCTTATAAGATTTCCTGTTGAGTTTTGTGTTGTGAAGTTTTCAAGTTTTGGGTAAAGCTTTTATGGACTATGGAATAAAGGGTGGCTAGAGACTAAGCTTGGGGATGCCCATGGCACCCCAAGATATTCAATAATAGCCAAAATCCTAAGCTTGGGGATGCCCCGGGAAGGCATCCCCTCTTTCGTCTTCGTTCATTGGTAACTTTACTTGGAGCTATATTTTTATTCGCCACATGATATGTGTTTTGCTTGGAGCGTCGTGTATTATATTAGTCTTTGCTTTTTAGTTTACCACAATCATCCTTGCTGTACACAACTTTTGGGAGAAGCCTATTTGATTAGAATTTGCTAGAATACTCTATGTGCTTCACTTATATCGTTTGAGCTTGATAGTTTTTGCTCCAGTGCTTCACTTATATCTTTTAGAGTACGGTGGTGTCTTAATTTTGAAGAAATTGCTAGTCTCTCATGCTTCACTTATATCATTTTGAGAGTCTTTTAGAACATCATGGTATTTGCTATGATCATGAAGTTGGTCCTAGAATGATGAGCATCCAAGTTGGGTATAATAAAAACTATCATAGAAAGTAAATTGGATGCTATGATCAATTTGATGCTTGATAATTGTTTTGAGATATGGAGGTAGTGATATTAAAATCATGCTAGTTGGGTGATTATGAATTTAAAGAATGCTTGTGTTTAAGCTTGTGATTCCCGTAGCATGCACGTATGGTGAACCGCTTTGTGATGAAGTTGGAGCACAATTTTATTTATTGATTGTCTTCCTTATGAGTGGCGGTCGGGGACGAGCGATGGTCTTTTCCTACCAATCTATCCCCTAGGAGCATGCGCATAGTACTTTGGTTTTTGATGACTTCTAAATTTTTGCAACAAGTATGTGAGTTCTTTTGATTAATGTTGAGTCCATGGATTATACGCACTCTTTCACCATTCCACCATTGCTAGCCTCTCTTGTACCGCGCAACTTTCGCCGGTACCATACACCCACCATTTACCTTCCTCAAAACAGCCACCATACCTACTATTATGGCATTTCCATAGCCATTCCGAGATATATTGCCATGCAACTTTCCACCGTTCCATTCATATGACACGCATTACTTTTGTCATATTGCTCTTTGCATGATCATGTAGTTGACATTGTATTTGTGGCAAGGCCACCTTCATAATTTTCATACATGTCGCTCTTGATTCATTGCATATCCCGGTACACCGCCGGAGGCATTCATATAGAGTCATATCTTGTTCTAGCTTTGAGTTGTAAATCCATAAAAGTGTGATGATCTTCATTATTAGAGCATTGTCCTAGTGAGGAAAGGATGATGAAGACTATGATTCCCCCACAAGTCGGGATGAGACTTCGGACTTTACAAAAAGAAAAAAATAATAGAAAAAAAAGCGAAAGGCCAAAAAGAAAAAAAGAAGGCCAAAGAAAAAAAAGAAAAAAAGAGAAAAAAGAAAAGAGAAAAAATAAAATGAGAGAAAAAGAGAGAAGGGACAATGATACTATCTCTTTTTCCACACTTGTGCTTCAAAATAGCACCATGATCTTCATGATAGAGAGTCTCATATGTTGTCACTTTCATATACTAGTGGGAATTTTTCATTATAGAACTTGGCTTGTATATTCCAATGACGGGCTTCCTCAAAAGTGCCCTAGGTCTTCGTGAGCAAGCAAGTTGGATGCACCCCACTTAGTTTCTTTTATTGAGCTTTCATATATTTACAGCTCTAGTGCATCCGTTGCATGGCAATCCCTACTCACTCACATTGATATCTATTAATGGGCATCTCCATAGCCCGTTGATACGCCTAGTTGATGTGAGACTATCTTCTCCTTTTTTGTCTTCTCCACAAGCACCATTCTATTCCACATATAGTGCTATGTCCATGGCTCACGCTCATGTATTGCGTGAAAGTTGAAAAAAGTTTGAGATTATTAAAGTATGAAACAATTGCTTGGCTCGTCATCGGGGTTGTGCATGATTAAATACTTTGTGTGATGAAGATAGAGCATAGCCAGACTATATGATTTTGTAGGGATAACTTTCTTTAGCCATGTTATTTTGAGAAGACATGATTACTTTGATTAGTATGCTTGAAGTATTACTATTTCTTATGTCAATATGAACTTTTATTTTGTATTCATTTGGATCTGAACATTCATGCCACAATAAAGAAAATTACATTATGAATTATGCTAGGTAGCATTCCACATCAAAAATTTCCTTTTTATCATTTACCTACTCGAGGATGAGCAGGAATTAAGCTTGGGGATGCTTGATACGTCTCCAACGTATCTATAATTTTTGATTATTCTATGCTATTATATTACCCTTTTTGGATGTTTATGGGCTTTATTTTACACATTTATATCATTTTTGGGACTAACCTACTAACCGGAGGCCCAGCCCATATTGCTGTTTTTTTTGCCTATTTCAGTATTTCGAAGAAAAGGAATATCAAACGGAGTCCAAACGGAATGAAACCTTCAGGAGCATTATTTTTGGAACAAATCTGATCCGGAGAGCCTGGAGTGCAAGTCAAAAAAGATCTGAGGGCCCCACAAGATAGGAGGGCGCCCCCCTGTAGGGCGCGCCCCCTGTCTTGTGGGCCCCTTGGGCAGCCACCGACGTACTTCTTCCTCCTATATGTACCTACGTACCCCGAAAACATCCAGGAACACCATGAAACACAATTTCCACCATCGTAACCTTCTGTATCCGCGAGATCCCATCTTGGAGCCCTTGCCGGCACTCTGCCGGAGGGGGAAGCAACCACGGAGGGCCTCTACATCAACATCCTTGCCCCTCCGATGAGTTGTGAGTAGTTTACCACAGACCTACGGGTCCATAGTTATTAGCTAGATGGCTTCTTCTCTCTTTTTGGATCTCAATACAATGTTCTCCCCCTCTCTTGTGGAGATCTATTCGATGTAAACTCTTTTTGCGGTGTGTTTGTCGAGATCCGATGAATTGTGGGTTTATGATCAAGTTTATCTATGAATAATATTTGAATCTTCTCTGAATTCTTTTATGTATGATTGAGTTATCTTTGCAAGTCTCTTCGAATTATTAGTTTGGTTTGGCCTACTAGATTGATCTTTCTTGCCATGGGAGAAGTGCTTAGCTTTGGGTTCAATCTTGCGGTGTTCTTACCCAGTGACAGAAAGGGTTGCAAGACACGTATTGTATTGTTGCCATTGAGGATAACAAGATGGGGTTTATATCATATTGCATGAGTTTATCCGTCTACATCATGTCATCTTGCTTAATGTGTTGCTCTATTCTTATGAACTTAATACTCTAGATGCATGCTGGATAGCGGTCGATGTGTGGAGTAATAGAAGTAGATGCAGGCAGGAGTCGGTCTACTTGTTATGGATGTGATGCCTATATACATGATCATGCCTAGATAATCTCATAACTATGCGCTTTTCTATCAATTGCTCGACAGTAATTTGTTCACCCACCGTAATACTTACCTTATCTTGAGAGATGCCTCTTGTGAAACCTATGGCCCCCCGGGTCTATCTCTTATCATATTTGCTTTCCATCTACTTTATTTGCATCTTTACTTTTTGCATCTATCTTATAAAATACCAAAAATATATTTATCTTATCATACTATCTTTATTAGATCTCACTTTCACAAGTGGCCATGAAGGGATTGACAGCCCCTTTATTGCGTTGGTTGCGAGTTCTCAGTTTGTTTGTGTAGGTGCGTGGGACTTTGAGGAGCCTCCTACTGGATTGATACCTTGGTTCTCAAAACTGAGGGAAATACTTACGCTACACTTTACTGCATCACCCTCTCCTCTTCGAGGAAAACCAACGCAAGCTCAAGACGTAGCAGAAACCACGACCACCTATGGGACCAAGACGGCCCCTTGCTGGTTCGGCAGGGGGGAGCCGCGTTGCACAAAGAGCAGATCAACGCAAGGCAGCATGGCAGGAATCACATAGTCAGTTTTACCCAGGTTCGGGCCGCCGCGAGGCGTAAAACCCTACTCCTGCTTTGGTGGATTGATTAGGAAAAGGTGGTGGTGCATAGTACACTTGCCCGACAGGGCCGCTTCATGGTAGTGGTCACTACGCGCATACATGGGTGTGTGTGTTCTAGTTTTCCAAGCCCTCTCATCGTTGCCATGGGCCTCCTTTATTAGCTCAACGGGTTACCACAATGGCAAATAGGTCATTAGACACTTATATGATAGCAAACAGTGCTATCATACCTAACTCTGCAGGCTGATAGCGTGCGTTTAATCCGCCGCTTAGTGTCACATTATTGGTCGCCCGACAAGGCTTGCCGGGCTAATATGCCAGCTCCACACCTGCTTGCTTGACACATCTCTGGACGAGTGTCTTTTGCGGGTTCATCTGGTAGAAAGTGTCCGCCATGTGGCGAATGGTTGCCACGTAATCATCCCACGTCTTGACACTGCACTGATCCACGACGTGGGTCATGGTGGAGCAGTCAGTGGGGTGATCTAGTCTTCGCGAGTCCCGGCAGGCCCTGCCAAGAAGCCTTGGTCCTTCTCTTCTAGGGGTGGCCTCGCCCCTTTCCGGGCTCGCCTGCCCTGCAAGGGAGGCCTCTGTTTCAATGACATCTCGCTCCTTGTCTTGTCCTTGGTTCCTTCTGATCCGTTAGCTGGTTCTTCGAGTCTCTTGGTCTCTAGTTCTGGCGCTCCACTCTTGATCTTGTGCCTGTGCACAGTTAGGTCAACAAGCCCTGGGTCTGTTGCATCGACAGAAGCCCCCGGGCCTGCCCCGAACGCGTTGCCGAGCATCGTCGGGGGTAGGGCCTAACAAGTGCACAGTCAGCACTGTTGAAGAAGTTGGCCTCTTGAGATCTCCTTTTCATCTTCATTAGTCTTGATTCCGGGACAGTTTTCGGTTCTCCCGCGCGTCGAGCAAGGCCAGTAGTGGTGGGACCGGCCCATTAATGGCCCGTGAATGAATTTAACACACGGGATAGAAACTCCCAATTTACTCTTCCCACCGCGCCCTTATCCTTAGCCACGTATGCCGCATGCATCGCGCGGGGTAGGTAACGGAGGCGTGTGGCATGGGAGAGCATGATGGCGAGGGACCGACTCCTTTGAACTGGTGGAGGAGGGTGGTGGTCGCTCGCCGTGGATCCATCCCCCAGCCCCCATCGTCTGCCTATAAAAGGGAGAGCGGGGGTGGAATGGAGGTATCCAACAACATCCACTTCTTCTTCTGTCTTCCTCCCTCTTGAGAATGCTGGAAAGGGGAGCCTGGGGGTGGCCTCTAGGGTTTGGTCCAAGCCCAAGGGGAGTGAGCTTGGTCCAAGCCCAAGGGGAGGGTCTAAGGTTTATTGGAAATCCCGGTATATCCCCTCTCCTCGGAGCTGGAGTCAATGTCGACGAGGAGTGCGCCTTCCTGCCCGCCAAGGTGGGTAGCGGTGCACTTCTCGCCCCTTGCCCGCCTTGGTCGATCACAGTGTCTTCGGAGGGGGCGCCGGACTGCGGCCTTGGCACTCTCCAGGCTGTCGGTGATGGAGAAAAAATGAGGGAAGGCGGAGGTGGTGAGCGGCGGGGAGCCAGGTCGGAGTTCGATGGCGTGGATGCCTTCCCCTCCTACCGGCGACCTGCCGCCTCGTCTTTCGTCCTTCCCATCCCTCCCCGGCACCATCTTCACCAGCCTCTTTGGGCTATAGTCGGGGAGGGGGATCTCCTCGGCGCCTCCTCTTTTCCCCCGGCGATCTCCTGACCGAGCCCTCGAGGATGGCTTCGCTCGGGCTTGAGTCGGGTCTTCTCGCTGGTGGGGGCGGCCGGGAGTGCTCTGCTCCATTCCTACGCTTCTCCTCCACACCTTCGCTAGCCCTAGTCTCGTTCGGCTGCCCCCGAATGGGCTCCTGCTACCTCTTGAGCACTGCGTTGGTTTTCCCTTGAAGAGGAAAGGGTGATGCAGCAAAGTAGCGTATGTATTTCCCTCAGTTTTTGAGAACCAAGGTATCAATCCAGTAGGAGGCTCCTCCAAAGTCCCATGCACCTACACAAACAAACAAGAGCCTTGCAACCAACGCGATAAAGGGGTTGTCAATCCCTTCACGGTAACTTGCGAAAGTGAAATCTGATAGAGATAATAAGATAAGATAAATATTTTTGGTATTTTTATGATATAAATTGGAAAGTAAAGATGCAAATAAAAGTAGATTGGAAACTTATATGATAAAGATAGACCCGGGGGCCATAGGTTTCACTAGTGGCATCTCTCAAGATAGCATAAGTATTACGGTGGGTGAACAAATTACAGTCGAGCAATTGACAGAAAAGTGCATAGTTATGAGATTATCTAGGCATGATCATGTATATAGGCATCACGTCCGTGACAAGTAGATCGAAACGATTCTGCATCTACTACTATTACTCCACACATCGACCGACTCCTGCCTACATCTAGAGTAGTAAGTTCATGAAGAACAGAGTAGCACATTAAGAAAGATGGCATGATGTAGAGGGATAAACTCACGCAATACGATATAAACCCCATCTTTATATCCTTGATGGCAACAATACAATATGTGCCTTGCTGCCCCTGCTGTCACTGGGAAAGGACACCGCAAGATTGAACCCAAAGCTAAGCACTTCTCAACATCAATCTAGTAGGCCAAACCAAACTGATAATTCGAAGAGACTTGCAAAGATAACCAATCACACATAAAAGAATTCAGAGAAGATTCAATTATTTATCATAGATAAACTTGATTATAAACCCACAATTCATTGGATCTCGACAAACACACCGCAAAAAGAGTTACATCGAATAGATCTCCAAGAAGATCGAGGAGAACTTTGTATTGAGATTCAAAGAGAGAGAAGAAGCCATATAGCTAATAACTATGGACCCGAAGGTCTGTGGTAAACTACTCACAACTCATCGGAGAGCCCATGTAAGATGATGTAGAGGCCCTCCATGGTCGATTCCCCTTCCAGCGGAGCACCGGCGAAGGCTCCAAGATGGGATCTCGCGAATACCGAAGGTTGCGGCGGTGAATTAGGTTTTCGTGGTGCTCCTGGATGTTTTCAGGGTATGTGGATATATATAGGAGGAAGAAGTAGGTCGGTTGAGCCACGAGGGGCCCACGAGGGTGGGGGGCGCGCCGGGCACCCTCCTGGCCACCTCGTTTCCTGCTTGACGTCCACTCCAAGTCTCCTGGTTTGCATTTGTTCCAAAAAGATTGCTCCCGAAGGTTTCATCCCGTTTGGACTCCGTCTGATATTCCTTTTCTTCGAAACTCTGAAATAGGCAAAAAACAGGAATTCGGGCCGCGCCACCGGTTAGTAGGTTAGTCCCAAAAATGATATAAAAGTGTAAAGTAAAGCCCATAAACATCGAAAACGGGTAATATAATAGCATGGAACAACAAAAAAATTTAGATACATTGGAGACGTATCAAACATCCCCAAGCTTAATTCCCGCTCGTCTTCGAGTAGGTAAATGATAAAAACAGAATTTTTGATGTGGAATGCTACCTAGCATATTTCTCAATGTAATTTTTCTTTATTGTGGCATGAATGTTCAGATCCAAATGATTCAAAATAAAAGTTCATATTGACATAAAAACAATAACACGTCAAGCATACTAACAAAGCAATCATGTCTTCTCAAAATAACATGGCTAAAGAAAGCTATCCCTACAAAATCATATAGTCTGGCTATGCTCTATCTTCATCACACAAATTATTTAATCATGCACAACCTCGATGACAAGCCAAGCAATTGTTTCATACTTTAGTATTCTGAAACTTTTTCAACTTTCACGCAATACATGAGCGTGAGCCATGGACATATCACTATATGTCGAATAGAATGGTGGTTGTGGAGAAGACAAAAAAGGAGAAGATAGTCTCACATCAACTAGGCGTATCAACGGCTTATGGAGATGCCCATTAATAGATATCAATGTGAGTGAGTAGGGATTGCCATGCAACGGATGCACTAGAGCTATAAATGTTTGAAAGCTCAACAAAAGAAACTAAGTGGGTGTGCATCCAACTTTCTTGCTCACGAAGACCTAGAGCGTTTTGAGGAAGCCCATCATTGGAATATACAAGTCAAGTTATAAAAAATTCCCACTAGTATATGAAAGTCACAACATAGGAGACTGTATTATGAAGATCATGGTGCTACTTTGAAGCACAAGTGTGGTAAAAAGGATAGTAACATTGTCCCTTCTCTCTTTTTCTCTCATTTTTTTCTTTTTTTTCTTTTTTTGGCCTTTTTTTTTATTTGGCCTTTCTCTTTTTTTTTTAAAGTCCGAAGTCTCATCCCGACTTGTGGGGGAATCATAGTCTCCATCATCCTTTCCTCACTTGGGACAATGCTCTAATAATGAAGATCATCACACTTTTATTTACTTACAACTCAAGATTACAACTCGATACTTAGAACAAAATATGACTCTATATGAATGCCTACGGCGCTGTACCGGGATATGCAAGTAATCAAGAGTGACATGTATGGAAGAATTATGAAGGTGGCTTTGCCACAAATACGTTGTCAACTACATGATCATGCAAAAGCAATATGACAATGATGATGCGTGTCATAATAAACGGAACGGTGGAAAGTTGCATGGCAATATATCTCAGAATGGCTATGGAAATGCCATAATAGGTAGGTATGGTGGCTGGTTTAAGGAAGGTATATGGTGGGTGTATGGTACCGGCGAAAGTTGCGCGGCACAAGAGAGGCTAGCAATGGTGGAAAGGTGAGAGTGCGTATAATCCATGGACTCAACATTAGTCATAAAGAACTCATATACTTATTGCAAAAATCTACAATTCATTGAAAACAAAGTACTACGCACATGCCCCTAGGGGGATAGATTGGTAGGAAAAGACCATCGCTCGTCCCCGACCGCCACTCATAAGGAAGACAATCAATAAATAAATTATGCTCCAACTTCATCACAAAGCGGTTCACCATACGTGCATGCTACGGGAATCACAAACTTCAACACAAGTATTTCTCAAATTCATAATTACTCCACTAGCATGATTCTAATATTACCATCCTCATATCTCAAAACAATTATCAAGCATCAAACTGATCATAGCATCCAATTCACTTTCTATGATAGTTTTTATTATACCCAACTTGGATGCCCATCATTCTAGGACCAAATTTATAACCATAGAAAATACCATGCTGTTCTAAAAGACTCTCAAAATAATATAAGTGGAGCATGAGAGATCAAAAATTTCTACAAAATAAAGCCACCGCCATGCTCTAAAAGATATAAGTGAAGCACTAGAGCAAAAATTATCTAGCTCAAAAGATATAAGTGAAGCACATAGAGTATTCTAATAAATTCCAAATCAACTGTGTCTCTCCCAAAAGGTGTGTACAGCAAGGATGATTGTGGTAAACTAAAAAGCAAAGACTCATATCATACAAGACGCTCCAAGCAAAACACATATCATGTGGTGAATAAAAATATAGCTCCAAGTAAAGTTACCAATAAACGAAGACGAAAGAGGGGATGCCTTCTAGGGCATGCCCAAGCTTAGGCTTTTGGTTGTCCTTGGATATCTTGGGGTTCCATGGGCATCCCCAAGCTTAGGCTCTTTCCACTCCTTATTCCATAGTCCATCAAATCTTTACCCAAAACTTCAAAACTTCACAACACAAAACTCAACAGGAAATCTCATAAGCTCCGTTAGTTCAAGAAAGAAAAACCACCACATAAGGTACTGTAATGAACTCATTCTTTACTTATATTGGTGTTAAACCTACTGTATTCCAACTTCTCTATGGTTCGTACCCCCCGATACTAGCCATAGATGCATCAAAATAAGCAAACAACACACGAAAAACAGAATCTGTCAAAAACAGAACAGTCTGTAGCAATCTGTAACTTTCAAATACTTATGGAACTCTAAAAATCCTACCAAAATATGAGGTCCTGGTAAATTTGTCTATTGATCTACTTCAAAACGAATCAACGCAAAATCACGTTTCGGTGATTTATCAAAATTATTCTCGTGCGCGCAAAAGTTTCAGTTTTTCAGCAGAATCAAATTAACTATCACCGTAGGTTATCCTAGAGGTTCTACTTGGCACAAACACTAATTAAAACATAAAACCACATCTAAACAGAAGCTAGATGAATTATTTATTACTAAACAGAAGTAAAAAGCAAGTAACTAAAACAAAATTTGGTTGCCAACAAGCGCTATCGTTTAACGCCCCTAGCTAGGCATTGATAATTTAAATGATGCTCACATGGAAGACAAGAATTGAAGCACAAAGAGAGCATCATGAAACACGTGACAAACACATCTAAGTCTAACATTCTTCCTATGCATAGGCACCTTATAGGAAAACAAATTATCATAGCAAGCAAAAACTAGCATATGCAAGGAAACGGAAAGAAACCATAGCAATCTCAACATAACGAGAGGTAATTTAGTAACATGAAAATTTCTACAATCATATTTTCCTCTCTCATAATAATTACATGCGGGATCGTAAGCAAATTCAACAAAATAGCTATCACATAAAATATTTTCAACACGATCCACATGCATGCAAAGTTGACACTCTTCCAAAATAGTGGGATTAACATTAACTAAAGTCATGACCTCTCCAAACCCACTTTTAATAATATTGCAAACACTATTATCAATCTCATATTCATCATGGGGCTTAAATAAATTTTCAAGATCATAAGAGGAATGACCCCAATCATGATCATGTCAACAAGTAGTAGACATAGAAAAATTAGCATCCCCAAGCTTAGGGTTTTGCATATTATTAGCACAATTGACATCAATAGAATCTATAATAAAATCATTGCAATCATGCTTTCCATTCAAAGATTTACCGTGGATCGCTTCATAAAGTACTTCGTCACAATTTTTAGATTGAATTTCAAGCAAAACCTCATAAAGATAATCTACTGCACTCAACTCACTAGCAATAGGTTCATCATAATTGGATATCTTAAAGAGATTAGCAAGTGGATGAGGATCCATAAACTTTTAGCAAGTGAAGATGCAAGCAAAAAGAAGGTACATGGAGACACAAGTAAACATAAGAACGAACGGAAGAAGGGCGAATAAAATGGCAAGGGTGAAGTGGGGGAGAGGAAAACAAGATGCAAATGGCAAATAATGTAATGCAAGGGAGATGAGTTTGTGATGGGTACTTGGTATGTCTTGACTTGAGCGAAGACATCCCCGGCAACGGCGCCAGAAATCCTTCTTGCTACCTCTTGAGCACTGCGTTGGCTTTCCCTTGAAGAGGAATGGGTGATGCAGCAAAGTAGCGTAAGTATTTCCCTAAGTTTTTGAGAACCAAGGTATCAATCCAGTATGAGGCTCCTCAAAAGTCCCACGCACCTACACAAACAAACAAAAACCTTGCAACCAACGCGATAAAGGGGTTATTAATCCCTTCACGGTAACTTGCGAAAGTGAGATCTAATAGAGATAATAAGATAAGATAAATATTTTTGGTATTTTTATGATATAAATTGGAAAGTAAAGATGCAAATAAAAGTAGATGGGAAACTTATATGATAAAAGATAGACCCAGGGGCCATGGGTTTCACTAGTGGCTTCTCTCAAGATAGCATAAGTATTACTGTGGGTGAACAAATTACTGTCGAGAAATTGATAGAAAAGTGCATAATTATGAGATTATCTAGGCATGATCATGTATATAGGCATCACATGCGTGACAAGTAGATCGAAACGATTCTGCATCTACTACTATTACTCCACACATCGACCGACTCCTGCCTGCATCTAGAGTATTAAGTTCATGAAGAACAGAGTAACGCATTAAGAAAGATGACATGATGTAGAGGGATAAACTCATGCAATATGATATAAACCCCATCTTTTTATCCTCGATGGCAACAATACAATACATGCCTTGCTGCCCCTGCTGTCACTGGGAAAGGACACCGCAAGATTGAACCCAAAGCTAAGCACTTCTCCCATTGCAAGAAAGATCAATCTAGTAGGCCAAACCAAACTGATAATTCGAAGAGACTTGCAAAGATAACCAATCACACATAAAAGAATTCAGAGAAGATTCAGTTATTTCTCATTTATAAACTTGATCATAAAACCACAATTGATCGGATCTCGACAAACAGACCAGAAAAAGAGTTACATCGAATAGATCTCCAAGAAGATCGAGGAGAACTTTGTATTGAGATTCAAAGAGAGAGAGAAGAAGCCATCTAGCTAATAACTATGGACCTGAAGGTCTGTGGTAAACTACTCACAACTCATCGAAGAGGCCTTGGAGATGATGTAGAGGCCCTCCATGGTCAATTCCCCCTCCTGCGGAGCGCCGGCGAAGGGTCCAAGATGGGATCTCGTGGATACAGAAGGTTGCTGTGGTGAAATTAGGGTTTTGTGGTGCTCCTGGATGTTTTCAGGGTACGTGGATATATATAGGAGGAAGAAGTAGGTCGGTGGAGCCATGAGGGGCCCACAAGGGTGGGGGGCGCGCCGGGCACCCTCGTGGCCGCCTCGTTTGCTGCTTGACGTCCACTCCAAGTGTCTTGGTTTGCATTTGTTCCGAAAAGATCGCTCCCGAAGGTTTCATCCCGTTTGGACTCCGTTTGATATTCCTTTTCTTCGAAACACTAAAATAGGCAAATAAACATCAATTCGGGCTGGGCCTCCGGTTAGTAGGTTAGTCCCAAAAATGATATAAAAGTGTAAAGTAAAGCCCATAAACATCCAAAATGGGTAATATAATAGCATGGAATAATCAAAAATTATAGATACGTTAGAGACGTATCAGCTCCTGCCGGTTGCTTTTCTCATCTTTTCCTCCTTCCACCTCAGTGCCTGGGGGAGGAAAAACAAAAAGAGGAGATCACGGGGCACTTATCTTTTTTCAATCTTAAATTTGTAGGTACTTGCCAAATTTTAATTCATATAATGTAATCTCTCTAGTCCATGTTCGTGTTCTGTAATGCTTGTAATTGTATCAACATATTAATGAAAAAGATAAACCTTGTTGAGAATTCGTGCATGTATACATCCATGCAGAGGTGAGATGCCTATTTAGTGTAAATAAACGAGTTTGCCCCGACAGGCTATCCTGTCGGCCTTCTTTTTGTCTGCCGGAGAACCTTATCTGCCGGGTTACAGACAGAAGGACCAACCCCCCGCCAACTTCCTTTTACCAAAGGCAACTACAACCACTCTGATTGAAGCAACATTCAAGCCAGGAATGAGATCACCTAAGTTTAAAAGGAGTGGCGAGGTTTTCTAACGCCTAAGTTATAGCTTACAGAACACGAATGTACAAGAGGTAGAACTTCTCTGTTTGGCTTGCCGGGATCACAGTGCCGGGCAATCTTCTCATCCTTTCATTGAAGCCAAGCCCATGGTCAGAACCTGTAACTTCATGCATATGAGAATGAATGCAGGATGCAATCCTATCTATATGCATATGCAGATGCTCATGAAATGCTCATGCATGCACGCAATCTAGGTTGGGCCCCTCTATAGTGCTTCTTTATTCTCACACGGGGTCATCGCCCCACCTTTGTACAAGGGGTTACATGCAACTGAGGCAAGGCCTGTACAAATGGGTGCCTGACAGCCTCGCACCTTACGGGTAGAACTTGGGGAGATGCTCAATATTCCATGAGTTTTGTAATAGAGTGCCATCTCCGGTCTCCAGACGGACTGCGCTAGGTCTGGTGACTCGTACTACCCGGGAAGGGCCTTCCCACTTTGGTGACAACTTGTGTGTACCCTTGGCAGACTGAACGCGCCTAAGGACAAGGTCACCTTCCTCAAAACTTCGGGCGTGAACCCTGCGGCTATGATAGCAACACAGGGCTTGCTGATAGCATGTAGCATGCATAGCAGCCCGGAGAAGGTTCTCCTCGATTAGCACAGTGTCGTCACGATGGTGCTGATCTTGCATGATCTCGTCGTAAGCAAGCACTCGAGGCGACCAGTAAATGAGTTCCGTGGGGATAACTGCTTCTGCCCCATAGACCAAGGAGAAGGGAGTCTGCCCGGCAGCTCTGTTTGGTGTCGTTCTGAGGGACCGGAGAACTACCGGCAGCTCCTTGATCCACCGCCTGCCGTGCTTCTGTAGTGTATCGAAGGTTCTTGTCTTGAGTCCGCGTAGCACTTCAGCGTTCGCCCTCTCAGCTTTTCCATTGCTCCCGGGGTGTGCCACAGAGGCGAATGAGATCTTGCATCCGAGAGCATGAACATATTGCATGAAGTTGCAACTCATGAACTGGGTGCCGTTGTCTGTGATGATCTTGCCGGAACTCCAAAACGACACACTAGATCCTTGAAGAACTTGATAGCTGACTGAGCAGTCACCTTCCTCACGACAGTCACTTCCGGCCAATTTGTAAACTTGTCGATGGCAACGACCAAGAATTCAAAGCCCCCAATTTCTCGGGGGAAGGGGCCGAGGATATCGAGGCCCCAGACCGAAAATGTCCATGATAGAGGGATTGTCTGAAGCGCTTGGGCAGGCAGGTGGGTTTTCATGGAATGGAACAGGCAGGCTCCACACTTAGTGACTAGCTTGACCGCATCTTGGAGGGCTGTGGGCCAATAGAATCCTTGCCGGAATGCTTTCCCAACTAATGCCGTTGATCCAATGTGGGAGCCGCACATTCCTTTGTGTATCTCAGCCAGCAGTTCCTTTCCTTCTTCCCGGCAGACACACTTCAATTTCACACCATAGGGCCTCCTTCTGTACAGAGTGTCATCGACAAACTAATACATACTAGCCCTCTGGGCTACTTTTTCTGCTTCGTCCTGATCGCCGGGAAGCTCTCCGGTTTGGAGGAAGAGGACAATGTGCCTTGCCCAAGTGGGAGCCTGTGGCTCGGCAACGAGGACTAGTGGCACCTCCTCTACTGCGGGAGCACTAGCCTCGTACGCGGGGTCCATGGACACGGTAGGAGGGGGTGGTACAGCAGGCTGTGAGGAGTTGTTTCCGGCATGGTCTCTGTCAGGAGCAGACGGCTCGACCGGGAGAGGCTTTCTTTTCTCCAACTTTCTCCTCTTCCAGGCCATTGTTGCTAGGGATACGGAGGGCTGAGTAATACGGAGAACAAAAGTCCCTGGTTCCACATGAAGCTTCTGCGCAGCACACTTTGACAGATGATTAGCTATGCTGTTTTTCGCACAGGGTACATGCTCTATTTGCAATCCGTCAAAGTGCTCCTCCAATCTTCTCACTTCCTCGATGTATGCCTCCATTAATGGACTTTGGTAATCCTTGTTAACTTGTCTCACCACCAACTATGAGTATCTTCAAATGATTAGCTTCTTAATTCCCAACTCTGCTACAATCCTGAGCCCGGCAAGGAGCCCTTCATACTCTGTTGTATTGTTGGTGGCTTCTTCCCATGTGAAATGCATCTGGACGACGTAGTTCAAGTGCTCCCTAGTGGGGGCAACAAGGAGCATGCCAGCCCCCCCACCTTGTAGGGAAAAAGCACCATCAAAATACATGATCCATTCTTGGGTTGATTCTTGGGTTGGCGTCCATTCAGCAATAAACTCTGCCAGTGCCCTGTGCTGGACAGTTGATGTCCTCTCAAACCTCAAGCCAAAGCTGGATAACTCCATAGCCCACTCCACTATTCTGCCAGTAGCCTCTGGGTTTCAGAGTATCCGTTGCAATGGGAAACGAGTAACAACCATGATCTCATGGGCTTGGAAGTAGTGGCGCAGTTTCCTTGAAGCCATGATGAGGCCAAAGATCAACTTTTGCATGCCAGAGTACCTCGATCTAGTCCCCTGTAACAAGGAGCTGACGAAGTACACTAGGCGTTGCACCACATTCTTCCTTGATGCATCCTTGGGGTTGTCATTGTTGCCGTGTTTGCTGCTGCTCTGATCTCTTTCTGGCCCTGCTGGCCTCTGCTCACTCTCTTCCTCATCCACTTTTCAATGTGCTACTAAGGCTGCGCTGACCACTTGATTTGCTGCCGCCAAGTACAACAACAACGGCTCCTGGGGCTTGGGTGCAACCAGGGTAGGCACAGAGGACAGGTAGGTCTTCATCTCTTGCAAAGCTGCATCTGCTTCAGGGCTCCACTTCATGGGACCTGCTGTCGGTGTCAAAATCGGCGGATCTCGGGTAGAGGGTCCCGAACTATGCGTCTAAGGCTAATGGTAACAGGAAGTCGGGGACACAATGTTTACCCAGGTTCGGGCCCTCTCGATGGAGGTAATACCCTACTTCTTGCTTGATTGATCTTGATGATATGAGTATTACAAGAGTTAATCTACCACGAGATCGTAGAGGCTAAGCCCTAGAAGCTAGCCTATGATTGTGATTGTTGTTGCCCTACGAACTAAACCCTCCAGTTTATATAGACACCGGAGGGGGCTAGGGTTACACAGAGTCTGTTACAAAGAAAGGAATCTTCATATCCCAACCGGAAAGCTTGCCTTCCACGCAAAAGAGAGTCCCATCCGGACACGGGACGAAGTATTCTATCTTGTATCTTCATAGTCCAACAGTCCGACATAAGCATATAGTCCGGCTGTCAGAGGACCCCTTAATCCAGGACTCCCTCAGTAGCCCCTGAACCAGGCTTCAGTGACGATGAGTCCGGCGTGCAGATTGTCTTTGGCATTGCAAGGTGATACGTCCATTTTGCATCATGCTTTTATATCAATATTTATTGCATTATGGGCTGTTATTTCACGTTATGTCACAATACTTATGGCTATTTTCTTTTATTTTACAAGGTTTACATGAAGAGGGAGAATGCCGACAGCTGGAATTCTGGGCTGGAAAAGGAGCAAATATTGAAGGCCTATTCTACGCAACTCCAAAAGTCCTGAAACTCCACGGAATACCTTAAAATAAATAAAGAAAAACCGTCGCCAAAGATGAAGGCCAGGGGGCCCACACCCTGCTCACGAGGGTGGGGGGCGCCCCCCCTGGGCGTGCCCCCTATCTCGTGGGCCCCCTGGTGGCTCTCCGACGCCCATCTTCTCCTATATGAAGTCTTTCAATGAGAAAAAAATAGAAGGCAACCTTTCGGGATGAGACTCCGCCGCCACGAGGCGGAACCTTGGCAGAACCAATCTAGGGCTCCGGCAGAGCTGTTCTGCCGGGGACACTTCCCTCCGGGAGGGGGAAATCATCACCATCGTCATCACCAACGCTCCTCTCATCAGGAGAGGGAAATCTCCATCAACATCTTCATCAGCACCATCTCATCTCCAAACCCTACTTCATCTCTTGTATCCAATTCTTGTCTCCAAGTCCGGGATTGGTGCTAGTAGGTTGCTAGTAGTGTTGATTACTCCTTGTAGTTGATGCTAGTTGGTTTACTTGGTGGAAGATCATATGTTCAGATCCTTTATGCACATTATTACCCCTCTGATTATGAAAATGAATATGCTTTGTGAGTAGTTACGTTTGTTCCTGAGGACAAGGGAGAAGTCTTGCTATTAGTAGTCATGTGAATTTGGTATTCGTTCGATATTTTGATAAGATGTATGTTGTCTAACCTCTAGTGGTGTTATGTGAACGTCGACTACATAACACTTCACCATTATTTGGGCCTAGAGGAAGGCATTGGGAAGTAATAAGTAGATGATGGGTTGCTAGAGTGACAGAAGCTTAAACCCTCGTTTATGCGTTGCTTCGTAAGGGGCTGATTTGGATCCATATGTTTCATGATATGGTTAGGTTTACCGTAATACTTTTGTTGTAGTTGCGGATGCTTGCAATAGAGGTTAATCATAAGTGGGATGCTTGTTCAAGTAAGAACAACACCCAAGCATTGGTCCACCCACATATCAAATTATCGAAGTACCGAACGTGAATCATATGAGCGTGATGAAAACTAGCTTGACGATATTCCCATGTGTCCTCGGGAGCGCTTTTCCTATTATAAGAGTTTGTCCAGGCTTTTCCTTTGCTACAAAAAGGATTGGGCCACCTTTCTGCACTTTATTTACTTTTGTTACTTGTTGCTCGTTACAATTTATCTTATCACAAAACTATCTGTTACCACTTATTTCAGTACTTGCAGAGAATACCTTGCTGAAAACCGCTTATCATTTCCTTTTGCTCCTCGTTGGGTTCGACACTCTTACTTATCGAAAGGACTATGATAGATCCCCTATACTTGTGGGTCATCAAGACTCTTTTCTGGCGCCGTTGCCGTGGAGTGAAGCGCCTTTGGTAGGTGGAATTTGGTAAGGAAAAATTTATTTAGTTTGCCGAAATTTTCTGTCACTTGTTACTATGGAAAGTAATTGTCTGAGGGGCTTGTTCGGGGTATCTTCACCCCATCCAGTTGAGCCAAGAGTTGCTCCTCAACCTACTGAACCTACTGAAAATGAAACTCCATTTCGGATTCCTTCGAGTATGATAGAAAAACTGCTAGCTAACACTTTTACAGGAGATGGAACAAAGCATCTTGACGAATATCTACGCTATGTGGATGATGTTTGTGGACTATTTAAGGTTGCAGGTATACCTGATGATGTTGTTAAGAAGAAGGCTTTCCCTTTATCTTTGGAGGGAGACGCATTGACATGGTGTAGGCTATGTGATGATATGAGATCATGGAACTATAAAAAATTGAAATTGGAATTTCATCAAAAGTATTACCCTATGCATCTTGTTCATCGTGATCGCAATTATATATATAATTTTTGGCCTCGCGAAGGAGAAAGCATCGCTCAAGCTTGGGGGAGGCTTAAATCAATGTTATATTCATGCCCCAATCATGATCTCGCAAAAGAAGTGATTATGCAAAGTTTTTATGCTCGACTTTCTGGTAACAATCGCACCATGCTCGATACTTCTTGTGCTGGCTCTTTTATGATGAAGCCTATTGAATTTAGATGGAATTTATTGGATAGAATTGAACGCAACTCTGAAGATTGGGACCTCGACGAAGGTAAGGAGTCAGGTATGACGCCTAAGTTTGATTGTATTAATTCTTTTATGGATACCGATATTTTCCGTAAGTTTAGCACTAAATATGGACTTGACTCTGAGATAGTAGCTTCTTTCTGTGAATCTTTTGCTACTTATGTTGATCTCCCCAAGGAGAAGTGGTTTAAATTTCATCCTCCCATAGAAGTAAAAGTAAAGTTGAAGAAAAGATCTCACTTATAATGATCCTATTGTTCCTACTTCTTATGTTGAGAAACCACCTTTCCCTGTTAGAATGAAGGATCATGCTAATGCTTCAACTGTTGTCCGTAAAAGCAATATTAGAACTTATATACCTCCTGATCAAGTCAAAGTAGAACCCAATATTGCTATTGTTAAAGATCTCTTGTCTGATAATATTGATGGGCATGTTATTCAATTCTCTGGTGAAACTACTAGAATTGCTAAACCCTGTGATAGAGATAAACATAGACCTGTGGTAGGCGTGCCTGTTATTTCTGTTAAAATAGGAGATCATTGTTATCATGGATTATGTGATATGGGTGCTAGTACTAGTGTTATACCCATTGACTTATACAAAGAAATTATGCATGAGATTGCACCTGCTGAGTTAGAGGAAATTGATGTCACAATTAAACTTGCCAATAGAGATACTATTTCACCAGTGGGAATTGTTAGAGATGTTGAAGTCTTGTGTGGGAAAACCAAATATCCCGCTGATTTTCTTGTTCTTGGTTCTCCACAAGATAGCTTTTGTCCCATTATATTTGGTAGACCCTTCTTGAATACTGTTAATGGTAAGATAGACTGCAAAAATAGTGTTGTTACTATTGGCTTGGATGATATGGTTCATGAGTTTAATTTCTCTAAATTTAGCAAACAACATCGTGAGGAAGAATTGCTTAGTAAGGATGAAATTATTGGTCTTGCTTCTATTGCCATACCTCCTAATGATCCTTTAGAACATTATTTGCTAGACCATGAAAATGATATGTTCATGAATGAAAGAAGGGAAATAGATGAAGTATTCTTTAAACAGGAACCTATTCTGCAACACAATTTGCCTGTTGAAATCCTAGGGGATCCTCCTCCACCCAAGGGTGATCCCGTGTTTGATCTTAAACCGTTGCCTGATAATCTTAAAAATGCTTATCTTGATGAGAAGAAAATATATCCTGTTATTATTAGCACTAACCTTTCAGAGCATGAAGAAGAAAGATTATTGAAAACTTTGAAGAAGCACCGTGCCGCTATTGGATATACTCTGGATGATCTTAAGGGCATCAGTCCCACTCTATGTCAACATAAAATAAATTTGGAGGCTGATGCTAAACCAGTTTGTGATCCTCAACAACGTTTGAATCCTAAAATGAAAGAAGTGGTAAGAAAAGAAATACTCAAGCTTCTGGAGGCAGGTATAATTTATCCCGTTGCTGATAGTCAGTGGGTAAGTCCTGTCCATTGTGTCCCTAAGATGGGATGTATTACTGTTGTCCCTAATGATAAAGATGAATTGTTTCCTGTCACGACCGGTTTTTCGGGTAATAAATTTCCAGAAAAGACCGTCGTGCTCATCAGCCCCAGGATTACTGTTAGCTAATGAGGCTCCAACTTGATACAGAAATTCCAAGCAGAAAACAAAATATGTAGTACAAGGCCATTCTGGCCTGTGAGTACAACAAATGGTTTCTAGTGGTGGATGGCGGAAGCGGGTTGTGAAACATCAGTGTCTATGGGACTCCATTTCCCACGGGAACAGCTGACCAGGTTAACTCCTATCTTCACGAGACTGCTATCTCCATTACTTAGGTTCTGGGGCTGTCATCGCGTTGCTCCTCTTCGTGCAAGAAAATCTGGCCAAGACAATAGCCAGGGACAAGCCAGTGAGTACTTTGAATGTACTCGCAAACATTATGAACACAGGTATAATATAACAATGATGTGCTGAAAATATTTTATGCTCATGACGTCAGTCACAAAAGATAAATAAATCTCTGATGCGTGCAAGCAAGTTATTTATAAAATTGCAATAACATAGTAGTATTAAAATTTAGGAAATAAATAACAAGCAAAGCCACAGTCGGGCGTCTTAGCGACACCACATAAAGGGCTTTAAAAGAAATGCCACAGTCGGGCGTCTGAGCGACACCACATAAAGGGCTTTAAAAGAAATGCCACAGTCGGGCGTCTGAGCGACACCACATAAAGGGCTTTAAAAGAAATGCCACAGTCGGGCGTCTGAGCGACACCACATAAAGGGCTTTAAAAGAAATGCCACAGTCGGGCGTCTGAGCGACACCACATAAAGGGCTTTAAAAGAAATGCCACAGTCGGGCGTCTGAGCGACACCACATAAAGGGCTTTAAAAGAAATGCCACAGTCGGGCGTCTGAGCGACACCACATAAAGGGCTTTAAAAGAAATGCCACAGTCGGGCGTCTGAGCGACACCACATAAAGGGCTTTAAAATAAACAATCATAGTGAATATCCCGGAGGTAGAACCATCCCAGAGATACTCGATAATAACAATAATATCACGGGTTAGTCAACAATAATAATAATCATAATTATCACAAGTCACAGGTAGTAGTTCCAGTTCTGGTTAACAGTTTCACCTCCGAAGACCGACACTAAGACCGACACTTGACCCATCCCAGACTGTAATCCTTAACCATGGACACGGCTATTCGAATAGGTTTAATCTCTGCAGAGGGTGTACTCTTTACCCACGAGTAACGGATTTCTTTAGTCCATCGGGACTAATTCCGTCTACGGTCTTTTTGTTGAAAACACACCTAACTTGCACACACCAGCTTATCTCACACGTGTCTGGAATCACCCACGACACCTGTTAAGCAAACTCTAAGTGGGGAGGCTACAACCTCGCGTAGCATGGGATCAAATTTATATCGCGCGCTCTAAGGGGTGGCCTCCCCTCTCGGTCCCAACCGGAAACACCCATGCCCCCGGACCAGGTGGCCTGCCTACCAGCTACAACCGGTATCTTCCACCATGGCCTCTCTGTACGGTGTGTGCTAGAAAGAGGTTGACAACTTACTGAACCGTACTCTACTTGCTGTAGAGACGAGTGGTAGTACGAAACAAGTATGGGGGTTACTGGCACAAGACTCGATCTACGGTCGACTCAGGAGGTTTAAGTATTCCCTGCATGATTAGCATGACGAATATATTTCAACCAACAGAGTCACCGCTCATATCACCTTGCCATGCCATACCAGACATAACCGTCCCGACGGAGACCGGCGACAAACTCATGCCTACCCAAGGCAGAGGTTTTCCCGGGTTCCTGCCGGTATGCATGCAAGGCACATGAGGGTGATTATCATCACAAGTGTGTCCATTTCCAACAGCATGGAAATCAATAACATGCACCCATGCATATGATCATATCACATGAAATAACAAGTTTCTCCAAAGTGAGGTGATGTTATGAACGTGTCATCGAACACACAAAAATATTATGCCGGGGTTCAGAATGCTTGCCTTCAATGTGTGGAAAGGCAGGGTGCACTCCAAAACTTGAAACATTTCTCCTCTCTTCAAAAATCCTATTTTAGCAATATAAAAGAATTAACACACAAAATAAAAACAGCACCAAAAGTTGTTCTGAATTTTTTCAAATAAATCTTAAAATAAACTAGGTGAAATTTGAGAGAGGTAGGAAAAAGAATCATTTCATTTGGAGTTGTATTTAAAAAGATATAGCCAGTCAAAGTTTTGGTCAAATTCTGTTTTTTAAAATAAAACAAAAGAAAACGTTTCAGCCACGAATACGCTTTCTAAGAAGGGGTTACGTACTCGGGAGTTTTATGCTTCCACTTACTCCGCGTGGACGAGCGGGGGTCACTGACAGTGGGTCCTAGGTGGCCCACTAGTCAGGTTTGACTAGTCTTTCTCCCTCTCCTTCCTCTGTCCCGAGCGGAGGCGGAGCTCCGGCGATCGTCGCCGGCGACTGGCGGCTCCTCGCTGGGCCCCAAGGGCGGGGATGGATCCGCCACTCCAGGGCGGTCATCCCGGTGGTCGTCAGGTAGGTGGGGGCGGAGGGAGCTGCCGGCGGCGAGCTTCGCGGCGGAGGAGGCTTTGGTGGCGAAGTGGTTTTGTGGCGGCGATGGCTCCCGATAAAATCAAGTAGGGGGTTGGGTTCCTAGATGGAAGGAGGGGTTCTTGGTGAAGAGAACGGGGAGGGGGAAGCCCTAGTGGCGCCGGAGTGAACGAGACAGTGGCGGCGGCAGGAGTTGCCGGAGATGAAGAAGGCGGCGTTTCCCTGACGATTGCGGGCTATGGGGGTTCCATGGGGGTAGCTTGAGGTTGCGTGCGTGCTCAGAGGGGCTCGTGGTCCCTTTCATAGCGCGACGAGGTCGGTTCCGCGGCGGTGGATGAGGACGGCCGGCGAACCGCCCGTTCTGTAGCTGCAGGGGAACGTGGCGGCGACGAGAGCTAGCGACACCCTTGTGGATGAGCTTGAGCTGTTCAAGGGGCCAGGTGGCGAGCCGGGGTGGCTTGGGCGGCGCTGAACGGCGCAGGGCTGTCGGCCGACGCCGGCGTGCCGCCAAAAGTGCTCTGGCGGTGGCGCTGTAGGGCGCCAGGGCGGGCTGTCGTGTTGTGGCGAGGCGGGGAGTGCGTGGCGAGGTTCTGCAGTGTGGGCCAAGACAGGGGCGCGACGCGGCGGCTCGTGTGCGCGGCTGCAATTTGCGCGCTCTGGGCGCGCCCAGCGCACGCACACCAGATGCTCGGCGAAATGCCATGGCACTCCAGAGCGCTTGGTTGGAGCTGGGAGTTAGCAGGTCTAGGCTATGGCTTGCAAGGAGATCAATGGACAAGCTTAAGGGGTCAGAGGATCAGGTTCACACTGCTAACTAAAATCCATGCCAAATCTGACCATGCACTCCAGGTGTTTGACAAAATGCCACAGGCACTTAGGCAAGTCTTGGAGTGGTCAAAAACTCCAGATCAGTGTCTCCTTAGATGCAAGAGAGAGTGGTGAGGTTAGTTTGTGAAAAGCAGAAACTTGTTAGTGCAAGTTTTGCAAAACTACAATTCTGGACAGGAAATAAATGACATTATTTCATGAACCAAAATTAATCCAATGGGTGCATGCTCCTGGATTTAGGGGTTTGGTAGGGCTGTCTACAAGTAGGAGAAAACACAAGATCTTTGGAGCAAAATTAAATAGGGTTGCAGTAGAAATCACAAGGCTGGACCAGAATGAAAAAGAGGATGATTCACTCAATTTTTTCAAAGAACATAAATAGGTTTTTGCACAAAGTGGAATAATAGGCTCCTACTGACCTCCCCTAATTTTGGTAGAAGTTTTAAAGAAATATTTAAATAGGTTGTAGTGTAAAATTGCCCACTGGACCAGATTTGAAAACTTGGTGTAGAACTCAAAATATCCAATGAATGAAATATATTATTGCACAAAAGTGATTTAGAGACATCACATGATATCTCCAAATTTTGGTGAAATTTTAGTTAAATATATCAAATGGTTGTAGTTCAAAAAGAGCTCCAAATTTTAAAACAAGTCATTTAATGAATAAAGCTCAGGGTGAAATAATTTTATAAATAAATCTCCTGATTGAGAGATGTTTTTTTTAAATGAGAGGGAAAATAAGTCCAATATATTTTGGAAGGATCCACTTGGGAAAAATTTCTTAATATTAAAAGAAAAGTTTTGAAATCAACAGAGATATACTTGCATGCAAAAATTTTAAACTCTTGGCAAAATTTTAATAACTAAAACCTGGTTAAATTTTTGGGGTGTTACAATACTACCCCCCTTAAGAAAAATCTCGTCCTCGAGATTTGCTAAGAGCCGTTGTGAAAAAAAAAGTTCCATATGCGTTCGAGCGGTTGTGAGACTGCTGCCGTGGTGCTGCGTGAATAAAAATAATAATAATCCACGTAGTGAGGGGATAAATGATGCAGCAATTCAGTAAAAAGAAAACTCATACTAGGATCTTTCGCGGTTACACAAGTTAATCACGAAGAAAAATTACTCATACCAGTAGAAACTAAATACTCGACTCGTCGCACAAATTTGGGGTACCATGCATAAGATACACGCAAATATAAATGCTGCAAAAACAAATACAGTAGTGACGTCTAAAATGAAAACGGTAACTGGGTGGGGTCCTGATAAAATGTCTCTGGTAAAGGGATACACTCCTCTTCTATCGGAGGAAGTGGATTGACCAGTCGATGTATGCGTCTCTCCGGGTCGGGCCTCAGTGGTCTGCCGATGGCAATCTGAGGATTCAGATCAGTGAGATCCTGGAGATAATCCATCACTCGTTGGTTCAAATGATCTTGAGCGATGATGTACTGGATAAGGTTGGCCAGAACTGGGTCTCTCTCAATACGCCCACCGGGAAAAGACGTTACTTCTCCGGGTGCTGCACGGCTCGGAAAGTAATAATATCCTCGTTCGCGGGCATAGGGTACTGCGGATCGAAGACGAGCAATCGCTTCTTTCGCAGCAGCTTCTATGGCCAGGTGTGGGGTTGGCATAGATTTCCCCACGAAGGAAACTCCTGTTGGATCTTGGTTGGGGTCTACAGGAGGAATGTGTACTGCTGCCCAATATTCCGAGGTGGATGGGGTGATTCTAGATTTGAACAGCTCGTACTGGGGTGGCTGGGTAGAACCCATGGTACTGCGGGTAAAGTCCCACAATATTTTGACAAAGCTACCTGGGGTTGCATCTGGGGTTCTCAGGTGAATGCTAGGGCTCGGCATGACAGGAAAAAGTTGTGAGTGTGGTGCACAAGGTGAGGGTTGCTGGGTAAGGTCACAAGGTGGCCTTTATATAGCAATGGAGCTGGATTCGTTTTACGGTGGTGAAAGGTAATAAATTTGCCAGCTTAGCCCCAAAGGTCGGGTCAGTGTCAGAGATACACATATATCATAAAGAGACGTGTTACTGTGGTTGTCGTCGGGTTGGTTTTGGTAGTTGTGCCCGAAAAAATATGCAACTATGCGCTGACCAAAAATGCAAGGCCACTATTAAAACAGAGGCACAACGACAGGCTGCGTTAATATACACGGTCGCACGATTACAAAGTGAGGATACACTGAGACTCGGTACTACTCGTACGACTTAGTCTACCTCATTTATGTCTAAATGGGCGTGCCTGGTGGATGTCGAGGCTTCTCCACGTGTCTCACTGCCGGGATTAGTCGGAGATGGCGGAGGAACTGCAGGGTCGGGGTAGTGATGATGACCATCGTGGGGATTGTTGGCCACAACCCCGTTGGAGTGTGCTCCCAAAAGGCGACGAAGCACTTCTGGGATCATCAAAGCATCTCGGCTGATGGCTGGAGCTGATCTCGGGGTCTCAATCGGTTGTCCGAACAACACGACTGGGTTGTCGGCGTCGGGCTCGTCTTCTCTTCTAGCTGGGGTTCGACGAACTAGCTCTCCACGAGCTGCGATCAGATCAATGGTGATCTGGTCGAACAGTGCCTCTAGTGCACTTACATAGCGCACTAGGTGCAACAATGCGGGGTCCGTCTCGTGATCTCCGTTGGCAACTTGGGGTGGTCTACCATACCCTTCACGTCTGGGGTAGTAGTGGAACGAGCGACAGTTAACTCTGGGCGACAAGTGCCTGAGATGAACTATAGCTTCTCGAGCGGCTAGCTGGATGGCTTGTGGCTCGAAGGAAGTTGTTCTTCCGGTGAACCTGTAGGGGCGCTCGGGTGACAGTCCCCTACCGTAGATGTGCACAGTGGCCCAAATTTGAAAACTTGGTGTAGAACTCAAAATATCCAATGAATGAAATATATTATTGCACAAAAGTGATTTAGAGACATCACATGATATCTCCAAACCTTGGTGAAATTTTTAGTTAAATATATCAATTGGTTGTAGTTCAAAAAGAGCACCAAATTTTAAAACAAGTCATTTAATGAATAAAGCTCAGGGTGAAATAATTTTATAAATAAATCTCCTGATTGAGAGATGTTTTTTTTAAATGAGAGGGAAAATAAGTCCAATATATTTTGGAAGGATTCACTTGGGAAAAAAATTCTTAATATTAAAAGAAAAGTTTTGAAATCAACAGAGGTATACTTGCACGCAAAAATTTTAAACTCTTGGCAAAATTTTAATAACTAAAACCTGGTTAAATTTTTGGGGTGTTACAACCGCAAAGAATTATTACAGGTTATAGGATGGTAATTGATTTCCGCAAATTAAATAAGGCTACTAAGAAAGATCATTACCCCTTACCTTTTATTGATCAAATGCTAGAAAGATTATGCAAACATACACACTATTGCTTTCAAGATGGTTATTCCTGTTTTTCTCAAATACCTGTGTCGGCTAGGGATCAATCAAAGACTACTTTTACATGCCCTTTTGGTACTTTTGCTTATAGACGTATGCCTTTCGGTTTATGTAATGCACGTGTTACCTTTCAAAGATGCATGATGGCTATATTCTCTGACTTTTGCGAGAAAATTTGTGAGGTTTTCATGGATGACTTTTCCGTCTATGGTTCCTCTTTTGATGATTGCTTGAGAAATCTTGCTCGAGTTGTGCAAAGATGTGAAGAAACTAATCTTGTCTTGAATTGGGAAAAGTGCCACTTTATGGTTAATGAAGGTATTGTCTTGGGGCATAAAGTTTCTGAAAGAGGTATTGAAGTTGATAAAGCCAAGGTTGATGCTATTGAAAAGATGCCATGTCCTAAGGACATCAAAGGTATAAGAAGTTTCCTTGGTCACGCCGGATTTTATAGGAGGTTCATTAAGGACTTCTCAAAAATCTCTCGGCCTTTGACCAATTTATTACAAAAAGATGTACCATTTGTCTTTGATGATGATTGTGTAGAAGCATTTGAAATACTTAAGAAAGCATTAGTCTCTGCACCTATTGTTCAGCCACCTGATTGGAATTTACCTTTTGAAATTATGTGTGATGCTAGTGATTATGCTGTAGGTGCTGTTCTAGGGCAAAGAGTTGATAGGAAATTAAATGTTATCCATTATGCTAGTAAGACTCTAGACAATGCTCAAAGAAATTATGCTACTACCGAAAAGGAACTTTTAGCAGTTGTATTTGCTTGTGATAAATTCAGACCCTATATTGTTGATTCTAAAGTAATTATTCACACAGATCATGCTGCTATTAAATATCTTATGGAAAAGAAAGATGCAAAACCTAGACTTATTAGATGGGTTCTCTTGCTGAAAGAATTTGATTTGCATATAGTTGATAGAAAAGGAGCTGAGAACCCCGTTGCAGACAACTTATATAGGTTAGAGAATGTTCTTGATGACCCACTACCTATTGATGATAGCTTTCCTGATGAACAATTAAATGTCATAAGTACTTCTCGTAGCACCCCATGGTATGCTGATTGTGCTAATTATATTGTTGCTAAATTTATACCACCTAGCTTCACATACCAACAAAAGAAAAAGTTTTTCTATGACTTGCGACATTACTTTTGGGATGACCCACATCTTTATAAAGAAGGAGTAGATGGTGTTATTAGACGTTGTGTACCTGAGCATGAATAGGAACAGATCCTACGCAAGTGTCACTCCGAGGCTTATGGAGGACACCACGCTGGAGATAGAACTGCACATAAGGTATTGCAATCTGGATTTTATTGGCCTACTCTTTTCAAGGATGCCCGTAAGTTTGTTTTGTCTTGCGATGAATGTCAAAGAATT